>NW_020954591.1:3192713-3279887 GCF_900497805.2 Vombatus ursinus
TCTCTCTCTCTCTCTCTCTCTCTCTCTCTCTCTCTCTCTCTCTCTCTTTTATATATATACTTAGTGATTTCATCAGCTTGTGTGGGTTTAATTATGACCTCTCTGCAAATGATTCTCAGGTCTATATATCTAGCCCCAATCTCTTGCCAGAGCTGCTATTATACATTTCTACTTTCTATTAGATATTTCAAATTGAATATTTCATATACAATGCAAATGTTCCATGTCTGAAATAGAACTCATCATCTTCTGAACTTCCCTATTTCTGCTGAGGACATAACCATTCATCCAGTCACTGAGGACTGTAACCATGGTGTTATCCACAACCCTTTATCATCTCTCCCCCCACAAATCCAACCAGTTGCTAAATCTTGGCATTTCTACCTCCACATCTTTTCTCACTTCTGTTTCTTTTTCTCTACTCCCCTGGCTACCATCCTAGTTCTGGCCCTTAGCACTTCTTATTTAGGGTATTGCAATAACCTCATTGGTCTCCCTACCTCAAACCTCTCCCCACTACAATTCAGCCTCCGTAATAATTGCCAAAATTATTTTCCTGCAGGTTATTATGAACATGTCTTTCCTCTAGTCAATAAACTTAAGTGGCTTCCTTTTGCCTTTAGGTTCAGTCAACAAACATTTATTATCCAGTGGCTGTGTGGTAGGCATTATTCTAGGCACTAGCAACACAAGTACAAAAAATGAAACAATCCCTGCTCACTAAGATTGAATATGAACTCTTTGGCTCTTGAAGCCCTTCACTAACTCTCTGAAACCTATATCTCATTGTTGTATACCTGTGAAACCTGGACAGTATTACCAGCACCATGCCAGGAAATTGAATCACTTCCATTTGAATTGTCTTAGGAAGATTATGAAGATCACCCGGCAGGATAAAATACCAGACACTGAGGTCCTTTCTCAAAGTAAACTGCCAAGCATTCAAACCCTGCTTCAGAGACCGCAACTCTGATGGGCTGGCCATGTTGTTCAAATGCAAAACATACGCTTGCCAAAAAGACTATGTCGTGGAGAACTCGCACAGGGCAAGCGTTCACATGGTGGTCAGAAGAAGAGATACAAGGACTCTCTCGAGGTCTCCAGAACTTTGGAATTGATTGTGTGACATGGGAGACACTAGCACAAGACCACTTCACGTGGCATACCCACATCAGAAAAGTTGCTGTGCTCTGTGAGCAAAGCAGAATTGAAACAACTCAAGAGAAATGCAAGACACACAAACTTAGAAAATCCACCCCAAAGGTTCACACGGACTATTTGTTCCTGACCTGTGGCGGAACATTCTGAATTGTATTGGACTGATCAGCCACAGTCAGACACACTGGAACTTGACTCTAGCATAGTGATGTCATTTTGGTCCTCTTTGAAAACGAAGGACAACAACTAACTAACTATACAGGTTCAACTCCCCTACCTGTATTTTATAGGCCAGGCAGTCTGAACCTCTTGCTGTTCCTCATGACACTCCGTTTCCTATTACCATATCTTTGCACAGACTCTTTCCTATATCTGGAATGCACTTCTTCCTCACTTCTATTACTCAAAATCCCTTGTTTGTTTGTTTTTTTCAAAACTCAGCTCAAGCACCATATTCCACATAAAGCTGGCCCTTGTAATGCTTTATATTGTTTTTGCCCATGTTTTTTATGTGTTATCTTGCCCATTAGAATGTAAGCTCCTTGAAGAACTTTGAGGGACCTTTTGATTCTTTTTACTTCAGTGCCTAGCACATAGTAAATGCTTCCTAAATGCTTGGTCATTTATTAAAAATCAATGGTCTTCTAGTCTCTGAATACCTAAAATTAGAGAAAATTCACTGTTCCATTGATGCAGCCCATTCCATTTTGGTATAACACTAATTGGAAGCTTTTCCTGATGCCTTATAATGTTTGCCCTTTAGACTTTGTTGAGTCAAGTTTGATAGCTCCAGATCTTTTTGTGTTCTGACTCTATTATACAATGTTAGCTGCCCCCAGCTTCAGCAAAGCTTGCAGTCAGATGATAGATTTAGGGGATATAGAGACCATCTAGTGCAACTCCCTGTTTTTATAAACAAGCAAGCTAAAGCCTAGGGAGGTTAAATGGCTTGTCCAAAGTCAAACATGTAATAAGTGTCAGATGTGGGACTTGAATCCAGGTATTCTGACTCTAGAGCTAGTGCTCTTTCTGCTACACCATTGTGCCTCCCTTTCTATACCATTTATTCCTTTGCAGAAATCATTGATTAAAAATGTTTAACACAACAGAGCTTTTAGTTATTCCATTAGAAACCTCTCTTCAGGTTAATGTCCATTCCTTTACATCTTTTTAAACACCTCCACTTTTTCTCCATCATCAAAGCAAATTGCAATGGTGTTACAATAATTTCATTCTTGAGAGCCTCCCACCACTCTAGAGGTGACTTTTACCCTACCTGTTATGTCACTGAAATTTGAAAAAATCTCTTCTTCTAAAGTCGAAGGTATAACTTCTGACTCTACCCAGCATTTCCCTTCTTATCTGTCAGAAAGTTGAGTATTGTATAGTCACTGCTTCCCAAGGTTCTGATTATTTGTCCTTCATTCTGAAGCCCCATTGAACTGATTAGAATCAAGTTCTACAATAGCAATAATAGAATGATTTTCTCTAATTTCTGAAATATGAACTCATCAGCAAAACAAGTTAAAGAATTTTTTAAGAAGATGGCCAGAGAGTTGAAGTCTCCCATCACAACTATATCCTACCTCCATGGCAGTTCTGTGAACTGTGTCAGGAGCTTATTATCTACTTCCCATTGTTGACATGGATGTCTCTAGTATACTCCCCCTACCATAGCATTTCTTTTTCCTTTCTTTAATCTTTATTCAAATTGCAAGCTTCCCTCCTAAGGTTCATGAGATTTCCACAGAGGCAGAGAAATCTATTACCTTGCTACTCTAATTCTCTAAATACTGTATATTCCTTTTGAGTAGCACCAGTATTTGAATGTACCAATGGGAAAAGTGTGAGGCATAATATAAAGAAAATGAACCATAATTCTTTTAAATAGAAAAGGTCAGAGTTTTAGTTGTTTACATTAACAAATTATTTTTTTTTCTTTTAAAGGTCATTCTAGCTCCACCTCACAAAATGCTGCTGGTGATATGTATAAGATTATTCCCACTGAAATGCTTTCTCTTAATTCTTTACATCCTGATCAGTCTGTCAGATATTATGCCAAAGTTGTTCCTTCTTATGAAGCTGCTGCCTTAACAAATCAGAGTTTTTCAATTAATTTTTCATCTGTTTTGCCAAAAGTCTCAAGATTTCCTCCTCACTACTACAGCTCTGCTTTGGGTCAGACCTATTCACAACATCACAAATGCCTGGTAAGTTTTTTGGTTGTGGCTTCATTATTAATTAGAGAAATAAACCAGATTCAACTCTCCCTAGCTTGCCAGTAAGTGTGCCATAATGAAAGGTTACTTATGTAGCACTTTATGTCTTATAACATGCTTTCCTTGATTGAGCTATATGATATAGAGCCTGACTTAAAACAGTTACATGATAGAGATCTTGAAGTAAATATGAAGAAATGGGTTCAGAGAAGTTGAGACTGGCTTTTGGTCACATAGGTAGTTTCAGAGCCAGAACTCAAAACCAAATGGTTTTATTATAAGTTTGATGCTCTTTCCACTACATCATGATTTTGCTTTACATTTTCACTTATCTCAAAAGACGCACTGTGGAACAGTGGATGGGCTGCCTTCTAAATTTACTTAAGCTGAACTAGCTAATTAATTACTCAGCTTCAGTTCTGGAAAATGAGGGGATTGCACTAGATGACTTATCCTGTCCCTTCTAGACCAGAATCTGTCAAATGATATAAAATCAAGGGACATGGTCTTTGTATTAAAATAAATAGGCAACATGGAATAACTAATTAAGCAATGGACTTTTGAAATTCAAGAGTAGTGAATCTAAATATGGCCGTGCCATATGGTCTTGAACTTGCCATTTGGTCCTTGTGATTGGATGGAAAGAGGTACAATCTAGAATAAGTTTTTTCTTGAGTCACCTCTATATTCTCTCCAGAGGACCCCTGCTTCATCACCACACATATACAATGGTGCTACATTTCCCTTTCATTGGCAGACTTGTCTCATTCTACTCTTTTCATTTTGGCTACCAGTAGCCCTTCTACCACATTCTAACTAAATTTGGGTTTCCATTCTCTAAACAGGACTAATCAAATTCTAGGGTTGAAAAAGGGACCTTACAGATTATTTTTTTCCAGTCTCATCAAAATAGAAAACTAAGGCTCAGAGAGGTTAATTGACTCACTCACATTTATCCAATTAAAACTGGCAGGACTTGATACAAACTTAGATCTTCTGACTCCCTACTCCGGTGTCTTTTCCAGCATATCACAATGATTTCTAATGCTTTAGGGGCTGCAAAGACTCTATACGGTCATCAAATTACTAACCTGTTATCTGAGTAAAAGGGTAACTGCTCTAGTTTTGAGGTAGACCCAAACCTGGCTATCCTACACAAATAAGGAAATCTCATCACTCTAATTTAACCAAGATATTGCTTAATTTAAATGTACATAAAATTGAGAAAATGCTGATTTGTTTTCACAAGAGAATAAGAGAAAAAGCTTAAGAAAACAATTAGAAAGTCCTTGCAAAATAGGCAATAACATATTGGATCAATAATGTTGCTAAATGGTGTTTAGAATGCAAAGAATTACTAATAAATAAACTGTGATTAGTGAATATCAGTATAGAAGAAAATGTATTATAGTAGAAAAATTACTGGGATTGTAGTCAGAGGATCTGGCTCAAAAAATAGCACTGTTGTTTCCCAAACCTGTGACCTTAGGAAAATCCTTTTGCATTTCTTAGCTTCCGTCTCTCCATTTGTAAAATGGGAAGTGAGATATACTCCTTGGATCATCTTATGAAATGTAGTTTAAAAAATTAAGTGTGAAAAAATGTAGTTAAATATAGTTGTGGGGAAAAACACACTAAATATACCTTAGTTTTTACAAGGTGAACCATTTATTATTTCTCCTTTCATTGGTGAACTGTAAATTCTTTGTTTTCATAGGCATTTTTCTAAGAATGCATCAAAATAATTATTTCTTCTAAATTGTATTTTAGTATTTATGTTTAACGTCACTAAATAATACATTTTTTAAAATGATACATACTTTGCTTTCTGTGAATCTCAGAGAGTGTATGTGTGTGTGTGCGTGTGTGATAGACAACTGGAATAACAAAAATTAAATGATTTTGTTTTTCCTCTCTGCAGCATCAATCTTGGGCATGTTAAGGTAGCCTTCTTGAACTCCAGGCTCTTCAGTAAGCATGGAGTAATTTAAGAACAGTCATGTTTTGACAATTCATGAGGAACAACTCAAACAGCACTCCTGAAATCAGCACCTAAGAACTGGATTCTAAGGGATTTGGATTGTATTACTCTTGGAAAGACCCTAGTGCTTCACGTATCAGAAGGCAATCACAAAGGTGTGTTTGCTACATCTTTTCCACACTCATCCTCAGCCACTTCTACTTCTCTCTGTGATATGCCTCTTCCAGACAACTCCAAGACAAATTTTAAAAATGGTGGCCTGTAGTAGCTAAGCCATAGTTCTTTAAAAAAAAAATAGGGGAGGGGGGTAGATTTAACTGATTGGAGGAGGAGTTATAGAAATCCAAAATCCATGTAGAGTTGAGACTATTGATGAGGTGCTAAGAATGGTAACATGGATAGCTGGAGCATTGGTAGACCTAGGATTATTGAACATAAACATTATAACTGCTTCAATTGTACCACACATCACTATTCCTTATCCATAGACAATATAAATGCCTTATATTTGCTCCTAGAAGATTCCTTCCACTTCTAACATTCCTATACAATTAAGTGTTGCGGAAGGGTTCAATTAGCATAAATCAGGGGTTCCCCAACCCTGAACTCTAAGTGATATGAAAAACCTGTGACTGTATTGGGAGTGACATATCTTCATACCTTGTTGAAAATCAGTACAATTCATGCATATGTGAAATCCTGAGGCACTGGTTTTTCTAGATTTAGCAATTCAGAGACTCTCTCTAGCCTAAAATAAGACATTAACTGAGAAATGTGTTTCTTTCACCTTTGACTATTATATTTGTAATTTCAAATGTGTTCATCTTTGTATTTCATTATACCTTATGTGGAATGATAGCCAGGCAGCAAATGCCTCTTTCTCATTCTTATGCCAAAGCTCAGTGCTGCTTTGATTTTCTTGTTTTTGTATCTTTCCCCTAAATTCAAATGTTGAAATGAAAAAGTTGAAAAGAGTTTGCATTTAATTTTACTGAAGTATTTCTATTCCTGGTATATAGTATATTTGTTATTGCTAAAGAAAATATTCAGTTTGAGCTCCAGACTAAAATAATCTAGCACCTCTAGTGAATAAGGATCCCCTTCATTATGAAGCACTATAGAGTAAATTTATTTTACTAGCTTTTCATTTGAGAAATTTAAAAAAAGATTTTAAAAATAACCTAATTTTAATACTTATGTTATCTAACTTTTCTTGGAGAAAACTTAAAATTATGGAATCAACAAACATCTGACAAATGATGTACGCTTACTGAGAAAATAGATTTTCCTCCTAGTATGTGAAATTTATTGATGAGTACAAAAATAGTTTTGCAATATATATTCAGTCCTGAAAGCCATCAGCTTTCAGAATGAAGTATTGTAGGCTTTTCAAGGAAACTTTATTGGGATATCCTACCCCTAGCTCCTGGTTCCTGACATGTAACATAGGATTGCATGTGACACTTCTTGCTATTAAAACATTTGTTAGGGAGTTTTAGTACTCTTCAGAGTGAACCAAGGTGAACAAGCTAGGGTTGACTTCCATGAACAGGAAAAATATGGCCAAAATGTGGCTTTTCTGAACTCCCAATATGTCTCCTACTTTCTTGTCCCCATATTTCTCTACAGCTGCTCTTAATGGAGAAAATTTATACCCATTCATTATCTCAGCTCTAATTCAACAAACCAGACTCATTACTGTGAGCTTTAATGGTGTGTACACATTATTTTGCCATAATGGGATTTCAGTATAATGAATTCTACTGCTCCAAGTTAAAAATGTCATCCCAGCAAATAGGCTTATAAGCCTTTGCCATAAGGAGAATGGCAATGTTTTTGTATAACATAAAAAGCTATTATTAAACAATAATTTTCTTTAAACAATGAAAATGTGTGGTGATCTTGCCTAAGAAAAGAAAGTAGAGCTGTAGTCTTTAAAGTCTAATTTTTTTTCTGCTTGTAACTATTGCTTCATCTTATTACCAAGACACTAGACTTGGACTAGAGTATCTGGTACAAAAAAGAAACAGTACCTATTCAGTCTGCCTTTAGCTTTCCTGTAATTTATCAGATCTCTGTCTGACATAGTGACTAATATATGTCTATGCAAGGGAACCAGGTTATATAATTTTTATTCTTTAGAACTCATGTAACTCTTTTGGACCAGGATACTTCCTAGTCTTTCTCTTCCAGGCATCAATTTTGAGGTGTACCATTTGCGTGATGTTAATTGTAATACCATTTGTTGCATTACAGTGTTGGAATAAAAGTTTAATAATACACTATTTGTTTTTTTTCATTATTATTATTATTATGAGGAATGAAAAGTATATAAACAAGTTTTGAGAAAAGTATTCAGTACACTGACTTGTATTTACCAGCATGTCTTTGTAGTTAGATTATTTTTTTAAAGCAATGTTATAAGGATGCTGTAAGGATATTCTCCATGTACATGACTTTAGGCATCTTATAAAGCAAAGGAAATAATCCACTTTGTATGCTTGGCATTTGACTTTTTAGCAGTTTTTCAGTAGTTTTGGTCAGACAGTAGGGAGCGGTATGGTAGAGAAATAGGAGGGTGATGGATGTTCATTGGAGTAGCATAAAGGTGGTTATCCATTAGTCATCAGGATTAACTCTGCATTAAGTAAACATTTATTAATTAGGTGTTACAGGGAATATAAATGAGTAAAACACAATTCCTTTTCTCCAGAAACTTGCAATCCAGTAGGAGAGATAAAATAAGTAGAATCAAGTGTGGCTTCCAAAAATCATCTAGTGCTGAGATGTGTGTGGGGGGGGGGGTGGATACTTCATTTAGGGTCAAAATGCCTGGGTTTGATAAAAATTCTGCTACTTTCAACCTATGCAATCTTGGATAAGTAACTTAACTTCCTTTGGCCTCAATTTCCTCACCTCTCAGATGAGCAAGTTTGACTGGAATAATCACTAAGTTTTTTCCAGTTCTTGATCATTTATTAGACTCAAATCAGGAAAGTGTAGTGTCCAGAAGGAGAGATATGATAGACCTGCTGTATTTCTACCTTTGTCAGATCATGTCTGGAATATCGCTTGCAGTTCCAGTCACTACATCTTAGAAGGAACATTGGTAAGCTGAACATATCCAGAGAAGGGCAAAGAAGATGCATGCTATCTTGAAATACTTAAAAGGCTATCATGAGAAAGAATGATTAGAATTAGTCTACTTGTCCATAGAGGTTAAGACTAGGATCAATGGGTAAGAGTTAAGGAAATTTCAGCTATTGAAAGGAAAAACTTCTTCTACAACTATCTAAAAGCAAAATAGGCTGCTTTGAGAAGTGCTAAATTATTACAGTGTTAAATTATTTAGGCCACTATTATCGAGGTGTTTAAGCATGACCATTGTTGGGAGTATTGTGGAGAAAATTCATTTTTGGCATAGGGTTTGGACCAAATTACCTGCTGATACTGAGATTCTTTGATTTGGTGATTACTAACATTCATGAGTAGTTTAAAATGATAAGGTAGAAACCAGATTTCAAGGGCTTAATATTAAGGAGTAAATGGAATAGAGTTACCTTTGGAGTCAAAATGTCATGAGTTGAAGTCCCACTTCTAATAAGTCTACTAGCTACTTGACATTCAGCAAATATTTCACCTCTAGTGCCATAGGCAATCTTTCCCACACCAATGAAATCAGAGTTCTGATCCAAAAAATGGTAGATAGTAAAGTTAAGTCAGTAAGGGGAAAGAGAAAGAAAGAATAGTAATACCATAGGGTAGCACAGTCAAAGGAGGGTTATTTTAAGACTTACTGACAGCAGAGGAACGGCTAGAATTTTATTTAAAGGAAAAATAACACCTCAGTATGAATCAGACCTCCTCACATTTATAAGTACCTAAACACTTATTTCCTTAAGAAAAATGGCCCATCTCGTCTGCCTGCTTTAAATATTGAGTTGTATAAAGTTTGTAAGAATTCTTAATGACTTAGAAATTAACTTTGGTATAGACAATATGCAGCAGTTGTTCATTTAATTATCTTATGGGGTTTATATGAAAGAATTAAATATGGAATACAGCTTAACAACAGCAGAATGCTCCTTAAAGTAAATATTTAAAATTCTTAAAATTATGATGTCTAAGCAATGTAGCTCCTGGGACTACCCTCAGTTTGAGTGTGGGTCAGCAACTACTCAGAACCATAACTCCATTGATGTATACTCTTACTAATGGACATAGGTCAGAAACAATACATTTAATCCAACAAGAAAATAAATAGAAAAAGAAAGATCTTCATGCACACAATGGTGCACCACTCCTACAGGTGGAGGAAAGACATGTACATGTAAAACAAGTGTCCAAGAAACAGATATGAATGGTAAACATGTGCCATATTTTATGTAAAAAATAAAGGGATACATATCAGAAACCTGCATGTGGAGGAGACACGTCGCCAGGACATACATATGGGCAGGGCAACTCACACATTTAATGCTGCAGGGCTGCCAATATCCTCTGTTGATGTATGTTCTTTCTATAAGCACCATTTCTCTGTTCTGTATTAACTAGTTGATCTTTATAGATTGTTTTCCATAGATCCTAACACTGACCTCTCTGACAGCCTCCTTTTGGCTTCAGGTCTTTGGAGTGCCATGTCTTTCTCTTCCTATCTAAGATGTGCTGACTGGGAAGTCTCTCCTTGACAAGGGAAGCTTAAGTTCTTTTCATCCATATCTGAGGTCCTTACACCCAACTAAGGGCAGGCAGCCTACCAGTCTCCAGGCCAAGATAGTCTCTTCTTTTTACTACTTGTGTCTAGTGCTGATTCAAAGTGTTAGGTCTATCAAATCTGGTCTCAGACCAAACACTTGACACTTACTAGCTGTGTGACCCTGGGCAAGTCACTTAACCCCAATTGCCTAAAAAAAAAGTGTCAGGTCTAGAGCAACTATCTGATGGGGTTAGAAAATTACTTGTAACTGCTGTTTAACACCAAATCCCACCTCATGTTATACCAAAACTCTTTTTGAGGACTCTTCACAACAAATCCCTCTGTATATAGGCTGGGGCTATGAATAATGTAGTCTGTTCCCAAGGTCTTCTTTAATTGGCATACAAACAAAATAAGGAAAAAGCTATTGAACAATGCAGCATCTTTGCATTTCGCTCTTCCGGTTCACACTACTGCCTTTATTGTATATATCTGTTGACCAAAACAGCAACAAAACACCCTGGCTTAGGTGCTGTATTCTAATCAGTACAAAGATCCCTTCCTCTCTTGGGGGTATTGTGGAGAACATTCATTCTTAGTATAGGGTTTGAACCAAATCACTTGCTGATACTGAGATTCTTTGATTTGGTGATTACTAACATTCATGAGAAGTTTGAAATGACAGGGCAGAAACTAGATTTCAAGGGCTTGGGGTAATGAGGCTGACTTGGGGTATTATCTATTATCATTATCCTACGTTTGTAGTTACTTCATACATGGATTTTTTTTTCCTGTGGAAGCATAGTTCTTAAATTATTATAGTATACGTGAAAACATTTATGTAAATTTGTTTTGGGTAAAGCAACTCATGTACAATGATAGCTACATCATAAGCTATCATAGTGGGCTAGTAAAATGTCATTTTGCTATAAAATATTGAATTTTAGTTATGATTATATTCACTGTAACTGGATTTAACCTGTATATCTAGCCGACCTCCATTGCTTCATTTATCCCTATTGCTGACTCTTCAGTTTCATGACATGGATAATCAACAAATATGTGAACCTCCCGCTACATTCAAGACACTGTTAAGAAATTTGTGAAATGCAAAGAAGTATAAGTGCTTTCCCTTCAAGAACTTACACTACAGTCAGGGAGACAAAATATTCACATGGAAAAAGTTTGAAACCAATACAAAAACTAAATAATATCCAGGATCAGCAAACTATGGCCCATAATCTGAGGTCTGGTTTTTTTTTTTCATGTTTCATGAACTAGGAATGATTTTTTTACATTTTTAAGTAAAGTTTTATTGTATTTTAAAATGTAACGACCATCCCTATCTTATCTGACGTACAAGAACAGGCCAAGGGCTGAATTTGGCCTAGGGTCATATTTTTCCATTGCCTGGAATATGTGATCAGAACTTTCATAAGCATGTGAGTAATTACCAAATAAATATTACAAAGTGCTATAGTAGTCCAGAAGAGGGAAAGACCACTAAGGGCTGGGATAGTTGGGAAAGAAGTGATGTTTTAATTTAAATTTGAAATATGGATACAATTTGGATAGAATGAGGATTTTTGGTACAATGGAAGAGGGCTAGATTTGGAATCAGAAGACCTTGGTTCAAATCCCAGCTCTGCCACACACTACCTGTGTGACCTTGGGCACATTGTTTTCTCTTCTGAGCCTGTTTCTTCATCTGTAAAATGGGGTGGAGGTAGAATATATAGCCTCAGAAGTCCCTTCCAGCTCCTAATATATGATCCTATAAAGGGAAGGGTATCATACATGGAGGGAATGGAACAAATAAAAAGTAGAGTGGCAGAAAAATCTAAGGCATTTCAGGAGATAGCAAATAAAGCAATTTGACTGTAACAGGGTTTGTGAAGGCAAGTAATATAAAATAAATCTAGAAATTTAGGATGGGGCCAAATAATGGAAGGCTAAGTTCCAAAGCTAAAGAGTTTGGCCTTTGTATCATAGCCAAGTCAAGTAATTAAGCATATAGTAGAGGCAGCTAGGTGGCGTAGTGGATACAGCAGAACTCAGGAGGACCTGAGTTCAAATCTGACCTCAGACCAAACACTTGACACTTACTCACAGTGTGACCCTAAGCAAGTCACTTAACCCCAATTGCCTAAAAAAAGAAAAAAGGAAAAAAAGCATACAGTAAGTGTTTACTATGTTCCAGACATTGTGCTAAGCACTGGAATAAAAATTCCAACATGAAAGACTGTCTTGTTCTCAGGGAGCATACATTCTAGTTGGAGAAGGCAACAAATAAAAGGAAGTTGAAGATGGGGTGGCAGGGGAGAAAGGAAGGTACCCAGCTCTAGGACATGGTAGAGGAAGTCTGGAAAGTCAGGTATGCAGCCTGGAAAGGAAAGAAGACATTGTAGACCTGAGCATCTTTCTCTAAAATGGAGGTTCTGAGAGGAACCAGCCAATCAGAAGGAGAAGCTGCAGGGTGGAGGGTACTTCCAATATAAAAAATTGTCATGTGGCAGTAAGCTCCCAGGTTGAGGAGGTTTCTATAACACTAATAGGGACAATAGGGTGGCAATGGAGGCTTTTGAACAGGAGAAATAACCATCAAGATGTTGTTTCAAGAATATTGATTTAACAGTAGTGTATAAGATAAATTGGAGAAAGAGAATGGAGACAAGGAGACCAGATAAGAAGCTATTTCAATAGCTAAGGTATGACATCAAAAGGGCCTAAAACAAGATGATGTCTGTGGGAATAGAAAGGAATAGACATCTAAGATATTTCTAAGGAAAAATTGACAGGATGAATATTGTTTATTGATTCAATATAGGTTGAGCCCTGGAAAAGGATCATGAAACAAAAAGAGATGAAGCGGATAAGGTCTTTGATATCTTATTAAAGAATTTTATTGAGAGTATTTCTTGTGTATTCCTCAACATATGCTGCCCTTCAGGTTTTATTGATACTCTGTTTCCTATCCTTTCCCACCCTTTTTTTTTTCAATGTAAGTGTCTAATGGAATTCTAGCAAGAAAGTAGGTTTCGAATGAGGGCAATGTTGTAATGAATGTGTGGTATCCAACTCAAATGTCCTGCCAGGCCCATGCAACCCTTTTATACTCTTCCTTAGAGGAATATATTAGTATTTTTTAAATATGTTATTAAAATTTTCTTAAACACCTAATTATGCATGGTATGCTGCTAAGACCCATTTAAAAAGAAATATATTAGTTTGGACCCTCTAAGAGTATACCATCTAAGCCAGAGACATAGATGAAAATCCATGTGAAGGTCAAAGCAGAATAGAAGCATTAAATTAACTGTACATAAAAAGATAGGAAGATATTTATATAACATACAAATCAAGTGTGTTTTAGTGGCTGAAGGCAAGTGTTAGCATATAATTGTGGTAATCAGAGAATGTAGGAAATCCAGGTCCAAACCAGTCAGGGAAAGAGAATAAATAGCACCTCTGATTCATTCAGGAAGGCTCTGTAGAGGAAGCAGACTTTGAGGAGCTGACTAAGTGATAGAAGAGAGCTGGCTGGGTGAGGGAAGACATTTTAGATATCCAGCATAGGTTTTAGAAAAGATTTAGAACTAGAAAGCAAAGGATTACAGATTCTCAGAGTTGAAGGGGACTGCAAAGGCTACCTAGTCTAACCTGTGCCCCATGAGTCCCCTCTGAAACTTAATCATCCAGCTTTTCTGTGAAGTCTGCCAGTGAGGAGAAACCCATTATCTTTGAAGGCAGCAAACCTTGTAACACCCACCCATTGTTCTTACCCCTGCCTTGGATCTAAGGGGGCCAAGTCTAATTCTTTTTTCCACCTGGAAGCATTTCAAATACAGACAGCCATCACGTTCCTGCTAAGTCTTCTTTTCTATAGGCTGCACATTTCCAAAGAAATCTTCTAAGGCAACACCCTCATTTTACAATGAAGAAACTGGTCAGATAGGTGAAGAGAATTCCCTAAGGTCGTGGAAATGGTATGTAGAAAAGCTGGGATTTGAACCCAGGATCCATAAATCAAATTTCAGTTCTCTTTCCACTATACCATATGGCCTTTGGAGAATACTGCATTCAAGTAAGTGTTCTTAACAGGCCTCATTGGTAGAGACTAAATGTGAGATTGAATGAAGATGAGGATCTTAAAACTTGATCAAAAGGGGGATGACTTACTGCTGTCACCAAATACTGGGTAGGATGTTGGCGTTATCAAAATTTCAGGCAAAGAAGACATTTTATTTTGTTGTGGTGATTTTGACAAAGAATCCATATTTTCTAAAATTTGTCCACAGTTTCAGAACCTTCAAATGCACAAGTGAAGCCATCACCCTAGCTCAGAGGTTCTTAACCTTTTTTTGTGTCCTGGCTCCCTCTGACAGTCTGGTGAAGCCTATGGACCCTTTGTCAGGAAAATGTTTTAAAATATTTGAAGAAAATTCTAAATTTTTCCCTTAGAGGTTAGCAAAAATAAAGATGTAATTCTTTCCTGTCCAAGTACACAGATCCCCTAAAAACTACCAATGGACCCCAGGTTAAAACCACTGCACTAAAAGCTGTATGATTGATACTACATAAATGGTCACTGGACATCTAGTACTGATTCAACAAACATTTTATTAAGAATTTTCTTGGTACCAGACACATATGGGTAATAGGAATACAAACTAATCACTTTTCAAATCTTAAGACACTACTAAATGCTAACCCTTATTTTACTCTTTTGATTATATACTAGAGAAGAGACAACAAAAATATTGCAGTTTCATGGTGTGTTGTGGGAAAGAATTCACAGACTCAGACCATTTCTACAATCCAGGCAAAGGCATTTATTGAGAATTAGGAAGTGGGCTCAGTTCCAAGAAGGAACTAACAATTTCAGTAAGGCAAGACAGGAAGTTTTATAGAGTACATGCTGTTGATTACACAACAGAAAATATGAATATTAAAAAGGCAGGAGGGGTTTGTCAAGGAATTAGGCAATAGGGGTGGAGTCCCAGCCTTGGTAGAACTGCACATACAATTTCCCATAATGCATTCAGAAAAATCCACTGGGGGTGGTGGTGTATATATGATAATAATATTATAATAAGCCTCCCTATGTCATAAGTTCACCTAAAGAACAGATTTTGCTATTACTGCACAGGCACCTACTTAGGGAATGTCCCTTCTATTGTTTTGGGGTCCATATCCTGCTCAGGAATCCTGGTGGTGCTCCTTTCTGATTGGCTGGCTATTGTGATCCTATCTGAGACTAGATGAATGTGATTGTGGTTGAGTGCATGGCCACACCTGCTGTTTCTGTGAGGAAAATGAGGAAGTTGGGTCTGGGGGAGGGGGGCAGTGGCTAGATTGGGGTTGGGGGTCTGTGGTGTGGTTAAAGCCAGATTGTGTGTTCTAATCAGGATGTGCCTGCTGTTCAGTGAGGCCCATAAGGAAGTTAAAATATCGGGGCTGAGGGCAGCTTTATTAGGATTCAATCAGTATCTTTGTGAAATTAGTCTAAAAGATATTTTTTTTAAATCAAGCAAACTATTCTAAGTAAATTTCAAAAAATAATAGTAAAATGTGGAAAACATATTTTGCTTCCATGACCAATAGAAACTGACTAGGAATAAGACTGTTGGCCATGATTTGTCCTAGGATCTCACTACAAATCATAGCATGCCAGTTACTTGTATTCTGTCTACAACTGAATCTCTGTTAAAATAGAACGAAAGGAGAAATAGGAAGCTTGCTTAGCTCCTTGGTTAATCAGATATCAAGCGTCAGAGGTTTGGTCACCATGGAAACTAGAAGCTGATTTTGAAAGGCAAAAGAACCCTTCCTCCTCTTATTTCAAGATTATTTTTATAGAATTATATTCTCCTTGAAAACAAAACAAGGAACCACACCTATGCATATATTCTATCACACAGACATCTTTTAGAGTAGAATGTGCAGCTGGCTTTTAAACAGTTTAATTTTAGGGAAAAGATTCAACGAGGAGTTTGAAGGCCAGGCAGAGGAAACATGCCCAAAGTTGGGCTTTAAGCTGGACTAGACTTGGGCACTTCTGGGAACAATGCCAAGAAAATAGGCTTCTCATATGCAAACTGATGGTTTTGACATATGCTGAAGTCTGTATTCCAGGCAGCTGTCAAGGAAATATTTTCCCATCTATGACTATTTCTTCCTAACAGAGTCTTCCTTTTTTGAGGGGAAGCTCCCTAAAATGCTAGATCCTCTTCTAGTTGGTCACTTCATGGACAGTTTCTTTGTGTGAAAATAATCACAAAACAAAAAAGGTTCTGTGGCTGAGTCTGTTAGGTCCTGGGCCGTTTGCTTAGTGCCTGACTGCAGGTGCCAAAACTACAAAAACAAAATTATCTTAGAGTGTCTTTTTTTGGTCCGAGGCAAAAACATTATTTAAAAAGAGAGAAAATAGGGAAAGTAGAAAGCCTTGGCTTGTCAATATAGAATAGATACAAAAAAAGCAAGTGTGAGCTCATTTTGTTGTCTCTCCCTTCTTCCTTCAAAGTACTGCTGGTTGTTTATGTGGGAGGTACTGATCCATTTTATAAAAGGAAGGTGGAGCAAGAAGAAATTTCCCTATCATGTTTACATTTTGATAGAGCAATTACTCCAATAGTCCTTAAAATATTTAGGCCTATGTTTATTTACAATCATAAAAACAGACACTGATGTGGTTGAAAGATTGATTTTTATTTATCTCCTAATGGAAGATTATAAATGAACTACTCCTTTCTGATATTTAACAACTGAAAGAATTATTTGAATCATTATCTAGCTGAAGCAGGCACTTGAGATTCTTCACCATGAGATGAAGTTCTCATTTTTCTAGGGCTTTGAGAGGGACAAGGGAGAGGAAAGATTGAGGTTGAGCAGACAACATAACAGGCTTTTCATTGCTTTAGAAACAATTGTTTTGTTGTCCTGTATTTTGTTTTAAATTCTGTCAATCAAAGTGAATAGAAAATTATGTATAAACATATGTTGAGTTTAAAAAATATTGGCTTACCATGTAAAGAAATCCTAGATGTCCCCTCTGATACTATGCAATTGGGTATTGCTATAGGATTTACCACAACCTGAAAGATCTTGAAATGAAACCTAGTTATGTGACAAGAGTTATTTGTGGGTAGAAAATTTCTATCTTGATCCTTATAGCTCACCCTCTGAAGCAAGAAGTCTCAGTTTCAACACAAATATTATTGTATGCAGTAATCTACCCAGCTCCCTTTTAGAAACTGAGCCACAGAATTAGAATGGCAAAGAATGTGTTTATACTACTTATCAATTCTCCCTAGGATAGGAAAAACCTATTACGAAATATGCTATAAAATGGTTTTCTATGAAGGGCTGTGTCAGCAGAGTATGCAGCTACTAAGATATCATATTAAGAGATTTGCACTTGGTACCTTGGCTATGATCCATTTCAGGCTGGGAAAAATTCTCATTGTTGTCTAACCAAGCAAACTAACTCCAAAAAGAATAGCATACCTCCAGTGACCAAGCATAGGGGGGGAAATGGTATTTGTGGAATGAAATGCTTACCATTTCATTGACTTAGAATGTTCATACACATACCCAATATGAGAGTTTTTTAAATATTAACACTTTGGATCGACTTAACATCTTTTGTGCCTTAAGGGTGAATTTTTCAAATGAGAATGAAAGCTTACTAAAGCTAATGAATTCCCTTTGGCATTCTAGAAAAATAAACCAGAGAAGTGATTTTAGGTTTCCAGAAGTAAATTTTTCCTAATTGTCTATGAAAAAGCATCATCTGGATTTCCTATTTTTTCAGTATGTAAATGCAGACCATAACCTTAGTAAATGACAGCTGTGGCAGAAAATTCATCACCTTGCCTCTCAGACCATAGGCATACAGTTGGCCCCTGAAATTTTAGTTTTTTCAGCAGAGAAAGTACTGCCAGAGCTTCTGCTCCAGTAGAATAACTTTTAAGAACCCAAGATCATTTGCTTAAGAAATTAGAGTAAGACTTTAAGAAATAGTGAATGGAGTTGTAGAAACATGAGCACACTAATGCATTTTGGGTGGTGCTATGAATTGGTAAAACCATTCCAGGAAGCAATTTGGAATTATGCAGAGTAACTAAAATATTCAAATACTTTAACCCAGAGATTCCATTGCTAAGTGTATATTCCAAAAAGAGGAAGAAAAGAAGGATGGAAGGAAGAATACTTCCAGGCTCTGTGCTAAGTGCCAGGGGTGCAAATCCCGAAGCAGAAAGAAGAAAGTCTCTTCCCACAAGAAGCTTACATGGGGGAAGACAGTGCACAAAAGGGAGTTGAAAATGAGGTTGAAAAGGCTCCCTTAACTGTAGCCTCCCTGCTCAGCAAGCAGTTCATTACTTTCACAGTAGCGATAAGAATCACCTTCCTCAAGGATTCAGATCAATAAAACAAATACTTATTGAGAATTGCCATGTGCTAATTCTTGTATATGTGCAATGTGCAAATCACTGAGGAGGCAAAGAAAAAAATGTTCTCTGCTCTCAGGAAGCTTATACTCTCCCATCTATTTTTGATTCATATAACTTCTCAGAATTATGAAGTGGATCTATGTTAGCATTTTCCAAACCAGTTTGGTCACGGAGTACTTTTAGGATTTAAATATATTGACAGAACCAATTATTTCTGATCTGGGGACCCTGGAAGCATAAAATAACCCAGAGGAAAGGAGGAACTGGGGAAAATTTGGAATGAATTAAAGGAAATTGTTTTCATGCCAAAAAATTGCCACATAAGCATTTTTGATGGGTAATTTAGCAGTCAAAATTTTAGAGGGGGTAAGTAAGTACTAGCATAAAAATTTTCTCACAGAACCTCCATTTATACCTACATCCTCCAGGATACTAGGTTTCTACAAAACACAGTTTGGGAAAAGCTGCTATAGGGAGTTTACTTGTTCCTGTCTGCATCTTAATCCTAGATTTTAAGGCTTTCTACTATGAGCTTTCTCCTTTCCTTACCTGAGTTATGTATCAGCATCACTGTAAATTCTAGGTTTCCAACAAAGTTGGGAGAAGGGTTCTCAAGAATAGACCAAGTCTTATACCCTAAATAAATCAAAGAAAGAAGAAAAGGACCCCTATGTTCAGAAACATTTTAGTAGCTCTTTTCACAGTGGCCTAAAATTGTAAACAAGGCGGTGGGGGGGGGGTGCCCATCTATCCATCTATTGGATAATATTTATGAATATGATAGAATATCTTTGTGTCATAAGAAATGATGAAATGAACAATTTCAGAGAAAACTAGGAAGACCCCTGAGAACTAAAACAGAGTGAATTGAAAAGAATTAGAACAATTTATTCCATGACAACATTATAAGTAAACACAGCTTTAAAAGACTTTAGAACTCTGATCAGTGCAAAGAATAATCATAAATCCAGAAAACTAAAGATGAAAACACATCATTCACCTCCTGACAGAAAGCTAATGGACTTAACATGGAGAATAAAATATACATTTTTGGTCATGGCCGATGCAGAAATTTGTTTTGCTAGACTGTGCATATTTATTATGAGGAATTTCTTTTTCTTTTATTGTTGTTCAGTAGAAAGGCAGAGGAAAGTAGAGATAATAAATGTTTGTAAAATTAATTAATCAATTAATTTAAAGAATAGGCCAAGCCTAAGAATGGGCTATGTAGATGGAAATAACCCATTTCCAAATTTTCCCCATTCCCAACTAAGAAGATTTCAGCCTACTACTCTCATTCTATTGATATCTTGAACCACAGAATTTCATAGTTGGAAGATACCCCAAAGGCCATCTAGTTCCAGCCTCACAAACAACTATGGGTAACTAAATTTATGATTTAGGGGCAGAAAGATTACTATAGGAGAAGTGACAACTGATAGCAGAGCTTAGATAAGGACAAAACTATTAAGTCACAGCAGCCCAAGGTCACTTACTATAGGGAAAGAATGCCTACACAATCCAGCATCCTAGAAGAAAACAGTGAATTATGGTATGGTAAGATAATTAATGTTTATAATGATAACCTTGAGTCATCAAGGAAAGGTTAAATTATATTGAATATCTTATTTTTAAGAAGCAATTATGCATGTGATATAGAAACATTTCCATTAAAATGATATAGTAAAAAAGTTTAGAATCTTAAAGGAGCAAACCAATTATATGGAAAATTCACTCATTGAAACATTTCCCAGAGGATGCCAGGTAAATAGTTATTTCATGTGGTAGTCTTTTTAAGGAAGACTGTAGTATACTCAAATGAGAGCTGGCTCTGGAGTCAGATGAAGTGGCTGCCAATATTGTCTCCGATGTTTGCCAGATGTATGACATTGAGCAAGTTAATTAACTGCCCTGGGCCTCAGTTTCCTCATCCCTAAAATGAGGAGGTTGAATTGACTCTGAGTTCCTTTCCAGCTTAAAATGTATGATCAATGACCCTGTGACCATCCCTGGTGGGCTTTGTTGTCACATTTTACTTTTCTTTATTTGTTTGTTCATTTTTTAGGCAATTGGGGTTAAGTGACTAGCCTAGGGTCACACAGCTAGTAAGTGTCAAGTGTTTGGTCTGAGGCCAGATTTGAACTCAGGTCCTCCTGACTTCAGGGCCGGTGCTCTATCCATTGTGCCACCTAGCTGCCCCTTATTTTTCTTTAAATGAACAAAAAGTTATAGTGATTATCCAATTCCTGAATCCCATCAGGGATGTAAGAATACAAGGATGGGTATGACTACTATGTCCAGTCAAAAATCTCAGTCAAAAAAGAAACCACAGAAAAGTAAATGTCAGTTATAGCAATCTGTCTTCATTCCTGAAAACTCCTACATTTACTGTCCCCTTATTCCCCTCATGGTATTTTTGACAGGCTTCTATCCTGATTCCTCTATGTCATCCTGTCTCTGACTTTTGCTGCTCTAATTCTCTTGCTTTGACAAATTTTATTTCTTGCTATCAGCTTCTGACTGCTCCCTTGCTTTAGCATCCTGGTGAGAGGTAACAAGCTAGCTGTATACTGGCTCTTATTCAGCCCAGGCAGCAGTGAATGTCTATTGACCAAAGTTTCCTCCTGATGAATGGTAGCAGGATTTGACATTTGTGGGCACTCAATAAGCTATGTGGGATCCTGGAGAAAGCTGTGAATGTCTACATATAAGTAATTGGTTTTGTTTACATGGAAAATTTTCTAGGACATTTCAGAAATTCATAGACTAAATTGAAAGATTCCTGTTTTTCATCTTTTTAAAAAGGTGCTGCATCTGGGCTCCATCTTTCAACATAGGTGGGTCCTCCAGAACATGATACTTAGACTCTAGCCTAGACAAAAGATAGACTGTGATGAACTCTCATCTTTAAATTTTGACCTAAATATATTGACTAGTTTAGAACTAAACTACAAATCTCACTAATCTCATATAGATTCTCTCAAATTAGCGGAGCCTTATATGGAAATTATTATTTTCTAAGAATACACAGGATGAGATGTGTCTCCTGAACAAACACCCAGGACCTTGGTCACATTCCATTCACAATTCTAAAAGAAACTACTTAGCTTGCTTAAGGAATAACCAGCAAGTTGAATTTGTCTTCCCTCCTTCAAACTATGTTGAAGGTATTACCATCCTTCCAGTTTCTCAGCTTTGTACCTTCAAAATCAACCTTAATTCTTCACTCTCTGTCATACTCCCCATATTCAATAGGTTGCCAAGTACTGTTGATCCTACTTACATGAAATTTCTCACATCTGTCCCCTTCTATCCACTTTTGACCATCTTAGTTCTGACTCTTGTTACCTGTCACTCGGACTATTGCAAGAGCTTCTTAATTGGATCCCCAGTTTCTAGTTTTCCCCTTTTCCAATCCATCCTCCGTACAAAGTATGTCCAAGTAATGTTCCTAAAGAACAAGACTGATTTCATCACTTCTATGCCTGAGAACCTTTTATGGTTCTCTAGTACCTCTAGTGTAACATACAAACTCTTCCACTTGACATTTAAAGCATTCCACAATATGACTCTAGCCTATCTTTCTAGGCTTATTGCATTCTATTCCCCTTAGCATATACTCTACCTTAAAGCCAAAGTGGTCTACTTGATATTCTATCTCCTGCTTCTGTGAGTTTGCACAGGCTACTCCCAACTCTAGAATGCACCATCTGCCTCTGTGAGTCATCATAGGCTACCCTGCCTCCATAGAATGCACTATCTCATCACAACCTTCCTTCAAAGCTCCACTCAGGCATAATTTCTTACAGGAAGCTTTTCCTGATTCATTGATCCCTTCAGTACTTAGTATTCTCTCTTCCGCCTCCTCAAATTACACACACACACACTCACACACACATATACACACACACTTCCCTATTTACATATCTTACCACCATTCACCACCACCACCACCACCACCCCAAGTTCCCCAGTAGAAATTAAAATCCTTGTGGGCAGGAACTGTGTTTTGTCTACTTATCTCTAGCACCTAACAATGCCTTGCATATAATAAATGCTTATTGGATTGGATTGACTTCCTACTGACCTTTACATGTATGCCTATGAGAGTTTGCTGTTGGATGGGAAGAGTTATGCTTTTCCTAAAGTGCTTCTAGTTGCCATATGGAAACGGTTGTTTACAAATTCTCTGTGACTCATAGAGCTCTCAATTAATTAACTGCTTCCACTGGGAAAAAAAAAAGCAGGTTCAGGACCAGAGACAGCTCCTTCCAAGTGGCTGTCATAAATGCCTTGTTCGTGCATTCTGGGCCATTGTTTCCAGAGCCAAGTGAGAACTTTCTTAGTCCATCTAAAGCTACTTAGTGAGGGGATCACAAATAGGAGGTCATGCTATCATGGCCCAATAGGTCATAGACTTTTGAGCTAGATAGAACTTTAAAAATTATCTTGTTCAGTCGCCTGAAAATTTTTCTTTTAACCTATGAGGTACTCAGGTCTGAAGAGAATGAGTAACTTGTCTAAGGTCACACAGATGAGGAGTAGCAGAATTGGCATTTGAACCCAGGTCTTCTAACTTTAAAGTTAGTGTTTTTCTATTACATCATAGTTGTGTGTGTGTGTGTGTGTGTTTGAGGCTAAAGGAGACTAGGTGAAAACTGAGACCAAGTAACACTGAATTCATTCTATATGAAAAGACCTTCTTCTTTTGAAAGAAATTCCAAAATACCTAGAAGTTCATGACTTTAACTTTCAATCATAAAAATCTTACACTGTACATATTTAAAGAATATAACCATTCAAGATAGCTACAAAACATATCAATATAGATTCTCTCAAAATAGTAAGGCTTCCCTTAGGAATATTTCTTTCCCAAACATGCACAGGACAAATTATGTCTTCTAAACCAGTGCACAGAATCCTGGCCAGGAGCATGATATATACATGGTATACACAAAATTTTTCACAGTCCTTTGTATTTTTCTAAGAAGAATAAGACACGTAATACTCTCGTTTGAGGAAAACAAAGTCTTTTAGTGAAACATAATTGGGGACATAAATTCTCATTTCTAAGTATCTGATACTAAAAGGTGACCTGGGGGAAAAAAATTTTTTTCAGCCAATTGGGAAATGATTAGTATTATATCTTTCTAGTCCATATAGTAACAATCTATGAATGTATGTGAGACTTTTACAGATAGAGATTTTGTGGGCATAGGATATCAGGAGGGATAGCCAAAAGGAATAAAAAGAGTTCAGATCCAAAAAGATATTTACAGGTTAGAACTATTAGACTGAATCTAATAAGGTGGCATTTAATTGAAATGTGAAGTTCTACACTTGGAAAAATTGGCCTTACAAGTTTAGGACAAAGGACTCATGACTGGATAAAAGTTCTGTCTAAGAGATCTGGGTATTTTAGTGATCAGCAGTTTCACCTCGAGTCAACCTGGTTTCATTATACAAAGTCAAAATAATGGCTACTAGTGTGAATAGTAATGCAAAATCTTAAAGATGGAAAGTGTGTTGATCTTTCTTAGATATTTAAAACCCAAATGACATAATGCATTGTTTTCAAAATATGCATTATCATCTGATAACTACTTCCTTTTCTTTCCTTATTATAGCTGAAAATAATTTTGGTTGTTCTCATAAAATTCTTCATTAATATTGAACCTCAAAGTTTTCTAAAGGCTATTTTTGCAGGAAAGGTATTAACTATGTTCTGAGTGTAAATTTTGATTGCTAGCCTAATTATTGTAGGACCAGGGCAGAACATGCCTTCTGGTTTTACTTATAACCTAGATTCACCCATCTGCCTCCCTAACACACACACATACATATACACACACACCCTTCTTCCAGACCCCTGGAAGAGAAGAAGCCTAATTAGTGGAATGTAGAATAATCCTTTCTGTGGGGAGGTTTTTAAAGTGGTGGAGTTTGAGGTCATCACAAGTTGCCCTACTGTACTGACATAATTTTGATATACCTATCATTAGGACCCATCTTTTGAGTTGAGGCATTATATCTCTAGAATATAGAGGTCTAGGTTATAAAAATCATCATCAATAATACCCATTCCCACTTTAATATGAATCAGTGCAATAGATTATTCATCCTCAGAAATCAAGGCCTAAAGAGAATGAGATACAGGAGATATAAATATCTATAGCAGGGAGCAATTCAACATGCTCAGCTAAAAAGAATTATGCTGCAGTCCTGCAGGGAGATTGCACAAAAGTCAAGAAAAGAAAAGAATGAAAAAGAGTCCAGCTTTTACCTTAGTTCTGTCTTTTAAAGCCATCTTAATTTTTCATTAAAGATGTAATACAGAGTAGATATATCTAAGTTACAACTTAATAATGATTCATCTTGCATATAGCTACCAGTGTATTCTTTTGAAAACACCATAGAAGGAGGTGAAGTGGAGGAAGGTGAGAGGGAATGAGTGAATCTTATTCTCATTGAATTTGGCTTAAGGAGGGCATAACATACACACTCAATTGGGTACAGAAATCTATCTTACCCTACAGGTAAATAAGGGGGAAAGGGATAAGAGAGGGGAGGATGACAGAAGGGAGGGCAGATTGGGGGAGGGGGTAATCAGAAGCAAACACTTCTGAGGAGGGACAGGGTCAAAAGGGAGAATAGAATAAATGGGGGTGAGGGTGGGATAGGATGAAGGGAAATATAGTTAGTTTTTCCACAACTTGACTACTATGGAAGTGTTTTGAATGACTACACACATATAAACTGTGTCAAGTTGCTTGTTATCTCAATGAGGGTGGGTCAGGGGGGAGGAAGGGAGAAAATTTGGAACCCAAAGCTTTAAAAACAAATGTTAAAAATTGTTTTTACATGCAACTGGGGAATAAGATATACAGGCAATGGGGTATAGAAATCTATCCTGCCCTACAGGAAAATAGAAGGGAAAGAGGGTAAGAGAAGGGGGAGGGTGATAGAAGGGAAGGCAGATTTTGGGAAAGGGTATTCAGAATGCATGCTGTCTTGGGATGGGGGGAGGGGTGAGATGGAGAAAAAATTTGGAACTCAAAATCTTGTGGAAGTGAATGTTGAAAACTAAAAATAAATAAATAAATAAATTTTTAAAAAACACCATAGGAGTTATAGAATGTCAAAGTCTGAAGGAATTTTAGAAATTAACTAGATTAACCTACTTGCAAACTTATTCCACAGATTAGAATTAGCAACAATTGTTGAAAGTTACAGGTAGGTGTTTGAGCTTAATACAAAGAAGAACTTTCTAATAATTAGAGCCACAACAAAAAAGAAAGAAAGAAAGAAAGAAAGAAAGAAAGAAAGAAAGAAAGAAATGTACTGCCTTGTTAGGTAGAGTACTTCATCACTGAAAATTTTCAGAGGCCATACAACTACCTAGCAATAATATTGAATAAAAAATTCATATTACAATTTGATGTATTATACTGAACTAGATGATTCCTAAGTTCTTTCTAACACTAAAATTCATTGCTTTTATAATTCTCATAATAGCTACTTATTAACAATATGAATGAATAAAGGGATGAGGAAATATACAGAAAAGCTTGGAGGAAAAAAATTAGAAGTTTAGTAGTTAGATAAATAAAAGCAAAAACTTTTAAAAGACCTTTTAACTGCCAACAGTTTTTGATACTTTAGTAGTATCTTCTATTTCCTTACAATAGCATATCAATAAATATTAGTCTTAATTCTACTCTCCAGCATATAGTTCCTTTCCCATGTGACAGCCATTAAAATATTTGAAGACAGTGATAATATTCTCTCATCTTCTCAGTTAGTTATGGGGTTTTGAAAATGTGGTCAGCTATAGAAAATTGTTTGCAAAAGGCTACATGTTGTCTTCTTATATTTTCATAAAAGAAATTCTTGGTGTGTGGACCATTTTGATAAAATCTTCAATAAGCAAATTGGCATACAGGTCAGTAGTTGATATCTCCTAGGTAATTTTTTGGAGTTAAAAGGAGTATCATTGGTAATTTCTAACCTTTTGGAATCTTAACTCTTTGAGATATTTTGAAAATTTATCCATATTCCTTTAAAAATTATCCTGGTGTTCCAAAATTTGTGTCAAATCCAACACTTTTTCCCATGAGCGTTTCATCATGTCTAGGCATTCTTCCTGATGTCAGCTTGCTGAGTGTAATTGTCAATTGTATAGTAAGGTGTTGGAATCCAAATGTGCTGGTTACCATAATAATGGATAAGAATATATCACTGCAGCAATGACAATAGATCTGCTCCCTTTCATATTTATTTTGAGGTTCTTCCAGTTACTTCCATGTATCCTCTAGGGGCATATAAGATGTCCAGGGAGGACTAGATCCTCTGGTATGAGGGCTTGCCAAGCCCTTTGTAAAGCTGCTCATCCACCTTTGGTGTTCACCAGATTCACCTGATTCTCAACTGTGACTCCAGGAAACTGCAGCATGCCCAGCGACCACACCCCAGTAAACCATCTTGGCAGACAGGCTAAACCAGGTTGAGGGTGACTGCCAGGCCTCAAACTTGTTGTTGAGTTAGAGGGATGTCTACCTCAAGCATGTGAAGACTTTCCCTGGCAAAATGGCAGATGAGAACAATTTGTTCCAATAGCCACAAAGGCAACTATCACTTAGAGCTTGGTCAAGCATCAAAGATATCAAGGTCATCCACTGGATCCTGGGCCATCACCAGTTCTCTTAACTTTTGTCCTGCTACTGGACTTTGATGACTCTGGAAGAAAGAGTGAGTCTAACAACTTTGTGCAACTCTGACACATACAAATCCGATTCAGATACAAGGCAAGGCATTACCATGATTTCAGTGGTCCTCTTTGAAAATGAAGGACAAACAGAAAGAATGTATACTCTAGTAATGATCTCACTTAGCTTGTGAAGGACTTTGAATGCCAAGTTTGAATGCTGAATTGATCATTTGATTCTGGTGGTGACAGAGAGTTGACTGAATTGGGTAAGGGAGGAGACATGGTCAGACTTGAGCCTTAGGAAGAACAATTTGACAGCTGAGTGGAGCATGATTTAGAGTGGGGAGAAATGTAAGACAGAGATGAACCAGCATGCTATTGAAGTAGTCCAGGTATGAAATGATGAGGGCCTTTATCAGGGTAATAGCATTACCAGAGGATAGAAGTAGCGTACAGGGGCAGCTAGGTGGCGCAGTGGGAGAGCACCGGCCCTGAAGTCAGGAGGACCTGAGTTCAAATTCGGCCTCAGACCAAACACTTGACACTTACTAGCTGTGTGACCCTGGGCAAGTCACTTAACCCTAATTGTCTGAAAAAAAAAAGAAGTAGCATACAAAAGAGAAGTTTTAAAGGTCTAAATGACAGGACTTGGCAAATGATTGGTTATAAGAGAGTGAGGAGTTGAGTCTGACACCTAGGTTGTGAGCCTGAGTGACCAGGAGGATAGGGGTACTCATCATAATAATAGGGAATTTTGGAAGAGGGAAATGTTTGGGGAAAAGATAATCAATTCAGGTTTGGCCATGTTAAGCTTAAGATGTCTCCAGGACACCCACTTTGAGGTATTCGGTAGGCAGTCTTCCTAACTCTAAGTCCAGCATTCTTTACACTACCTTCTGCCCCAAATAAATTTACTCTAATGATAATCACTAACATAAGGCCTAAAACATGGAAATATACACTCACCACAGGTTCTTGCCACTGTCATGAAGGAAATACAACATGGAGCCCAAGATGAAGAAGTACTCTAGGCAGACTAGGATCCTGGTGGTTAGCCAGGCACCACCTGACTAGGGCTTCCTGTGTCCATGCCCGACTTTTACCTGCTTCACAGTTTAGCTAGGTTAGGTTCTAGGAAATTCACCTTTCAGCAGGAGATAGAGGCTGCCCATTCTTACAGTCAGTGGCTTATGCCCCTACCCTGACTCCTTCAAGAACAAGTCTATTTTGGGGGCAGCTAGGTGCTGCGGTGGATAGAGCACTGGCCCTGGAGTCAGGAGGACCTGAGTTCAAATTTGACCTCACACACTTACTAGCTGTGTGACCCTGGGCAAGCCACTTAACCCTGATTGCCTTAAAAAAGAAAAAGAAAAAAGAAAAAAAAAGTGGCTTGCTCTAGAGTTCTTCCTAGCAAGGAAGGAAAGAAAAAAAGTACCCAACAAGTACTTTACTAAACTGAATAGTTATTATAGCTACTTCTGGCCAGAACCCATTTGTGACAAGTCTGTAAAAGTACAAGGCTTTTGTTTTGTTTTATTTTCACAGCCTCAGAAAGAATTCCTTCCTTCCTTCCTTCTTCCTCCTCCATTGTTTCTCTGAGTGTGTTTTAGTGGATCCTATAGGAATTGCTTTTCTCTTCCCTTACTGGAGTTACTTTCTGTACCTTCAGTACAAGGGAGTACTCAGAATGGTACATTAAAATGTCAACGTATCGATCACAAAGCTTTCCAAGAAGTTAAAAAAAAATGCCCTCCTATCTCAAGGGGAGAGTACCTTTTAAAATAACATTTTATTGTTTTAATGCCCACAAGTGTGGGACTAATTTTCCATTACAAACTAAAAAAATAAACATTTTTAAAAATCAGGTTTTCCTAGAGTTTAAATCTATTTTAAGGTGCTTATATATTCTTGCAAATGTCATTTCTAATAAAGAATACTCACATTTTTGCCTTCTTTTACATCTAGAGAGCCTTAATCCAGGGAAGATGCTGAGAGAAAGGTGCTGTTTAGGACTGATTATATTGATCACAGAAAAATCAGAATAATGGGCCTATTGATCCATAGACCTAAGATACTCACATATGAATTTTTTCTCTTCTTCAAAATAGAAGTGCATACAACATCATGAGGAAAGTCAGATTTCTTTTTGGCTTTTTAGAACACAAAGACATGAATCCACAGGGCTTCTGATATTTTCTATCCAAGGCAATCATTGGAAGAAAATTATGCTTATGTGTGAATTCACACTTGCAAATCTGCAGAGTTTTATTGTGCTCACATAGACTTCTGCTCACCTCTAGGGGACAGGAACAGCTGCTGCTCCTGAGCCTGCATAGCCCAGTGGCAGGAAAAAGAGCCCTGAAGCATTGCTGATAGGGCCTGTGGAAGTGAGAGGGATTGCTCCTGTTTGGAGATCCCCAGGGGAAATGGAAAATAAATTGCATTCATTATCCTGTGTCAGTCAATCAAGGCATGACCTTTCTGCCTGGACCATGTACCTCCTAGTGATGTAAGGTCAGTGGGCCAGGGGTGACCAAGGCCTGAGCTTACTGACTACCTGCCACCCTCTGGATTTAAAGACCTGCCCCTCCATCCTCAATTGACCTTTGCCCTTCCTCCTGACAGCTGGGAGCTGGGGCCTCCCTCTCTACCTCTGCCCTCCTTGCTCAGTTTGTGATTAGTGATCATCACCAGCATTTTCATTGGAGGCCCTGTAGCAGTGGGTCCTGACTGCATTTGGTCTTTTGTACCCATGCCTTGAAATTATATTCATGGTTGATTTTTGTTCTTAGAACTTGAGTACTATCAAAGTAATGTGCTCAGCTCCACTGCCCCTTGGGGCAAGGATGAGTTTTAAAGCGCTTTACAAGGTTGCTTCCAAATAAAATGCTCCTTTATTGTCTCTGGATGGTCTACTGCAGCATAGGGCTCTGCTCCTTTCTTTTTCTTGAATTTGGAAACATATTAGTGGAGGGAAAAACTCCTTTAATCTCTCCTTTGCAGACTAAGACCTTACTTGCTAATTTATCTCCAAATGGAAATTAGTCCAAATCAATTTGCTCCAGGGAATGATACCCAGAGTCACTAAGGACAACATTTGTAGGAGTCCCTTTTCCTTGACAATACCTTGGGCTGATGAACAACAGGGAATTTAGCTTAAATGTTAAAGTGATCAATATTGGTAGAATTTCTTAAGTTCTAATGATGCATAAATTGTGGTTTAATTGAAACTTGTCAGCATGAAATGAAGAATGAAGATAGCTCTCTTCAAAAAGAAAATGGCACTTTTCTATAGCTTGAGAACTACCTGGTAAACTAGAACAAATTTCTTTTACTGTTTTTTTCTTTTCTAGGGGAAGCAAGTTTTCTTTAGATGAAGATTTAAAGCCTCATCAGTATTCTAAGGGCAGGCACTTCTAAATTCTTTGTGGGGAGATTAAAGGGTGGCTTCCATTGCCTTCCAATCTAGTGTACCAACATCTCACCTCGGAGAAATGGATCATTTAATTCGACTTTCGGTTGATCAATTCAACAGAGGTTTCCAGTGAGCAAAAGAGCTAGAGTGAAACTGCTAATAGTTACCAATATTGCCATTTTCATGTTCCAGCTCACCTGCACTTACCCTATTTGATTTGGGAATAAGATACTTGAAATAGGACTTTGGGTGATGTATAAATATAGGGCAGGTGGGAAGAAGGGGAATATTAATCAGATGAAAACCAGTTAAAGGTTCTTATCCAAATGCACCACTGTATTTTTGCTGAAAATGCTGTGTGATTAAGCATGATTGGCAGCGTTTGCTCAAGGGACACCCCGAGGCAGAACTGTTCAGGCTTAGAATGTGCACCCAGGGGAGCCACTGGAAAGAGTGGGGAACACCTGCCAGGGGAAGGGCCAGACCAAATCTGGTGCTGGAACAATTAAGCCTTCCACCAGCCGGCACTGACTGACACATCAAGAAAAATAAGGTGCCTAAGAAAGGAAAACACTGCAACCTATTTTGTTAATGTTTGTTGTCATGCTAAAGAACTTACTACAGTTGCTGTCATTCATAGAACAAAATAAACTCGACATTGGTGGAGATAGAAATATTATTATTTTATGTTGCTATATTATTTATAATGAATACGATTAAATATGTATATATTCCAACTGACTAGTTGATATGGACTAAAAATTACATCAGTTACATATACGGCAAGAAATTTTTCTTGTATTTAACACAAAACATTTTTCACCTCAATTATTTGGAAATATGCTGGCCCTTGCTTATAGTCAAAGTTTGTTTTTATTGTCCATAAACGATAATTTACCCCCAATCAAATGATGGTTTCTAGAGGAAGCATGTACAGTAGGAATAGACCAAAGGTCTGGATATTGGATCCTAAATTCTAATCCCATCAGTTTTTACCCTAGGAGGAACTAAAACTCTCAGTATCTTTTGTTTCTTTATTTATAATTGATTAACATACTTGTTTTGAGAATTAATGAAAATGTTAGAAAAGACTCTAAAGTGCTTTTAGTGAACAACATTCAAAGGAATCATGGAAAGAATATTTTGAGAAATTTTATCCTGGACTGAAAATATATTATCATAAAATCTATCTCTAATTATAACTCAAGAATATTTTAGAGACAATGTCTCATTGAAGCCCTTTTCTAAAAAAACACTCAAACACCCTCCAGATTGGGATAATCTTATTTAATTCTTCCTCAAAACCTCCCTTAAAGATAATGGAATTTAGAGTTAGAAGGAAACTTAGAGATGATCTCATACAATCCCTTCTTTCATAAATGAAGACTCTGAGAGGCTAAGGGACTTGCACCCAGGTTGCCCAGGTTAATTTGGTAGTGGAGTTGAAATTTTAACCAAAGTCCTCTGATTCCAAATTCAGGGTCCCTTTCCACTCTACCACTGTCAAAGGCAATTATCATCTTTATTTTATCATTGATGAAATTAAGGTACAGAAAAGTTAGTTAAATGGTGTAATTCAGCAATTTCATCACAGATTGTCTGGTAATGTACTAGATATTACAGAAAGAAAAAATTTAGAAGAGAAGAAGACCCAGGACAGAGTGTGATACCCATTGTTAGCAGATGTGTCTGCAGCAAAAGAGATTGAGAAAAAGCAGTGGGAGAACCAGAAGAGAATAATGTCAGTGTAGTCTTATTTCCATATTCTGTACATTTCATTTTAAAACCTAAGTTGGTTAGCAAATCTCCATTGATCTCTTTATGTTGAGGCTTAGAATTGGGAGAACTGGTTCAGGTGTGAAAGAATTCACTCAGACCTTCTCGGTAGCCATTGGTGATGAGTTTAGGATGGACCCCAAGAATGTTGAGGTGTTACCTAAAATGATGACGAATAGATGTGTGGGTCCTATTGTCTTGAAAGAATTCACTCGGAGAATCTCCAAGTTAAAGAAAGGCATTTACTGGGGTCATGAACCCAAGTGGGCCTGCTCCCCATAAGGCAGAGCCCCAATGTGCTCAACTCCACATGGGAGGCAGAGCATAGGCCAGAGGTCCTGCTCCCCTAAAGGAGCAGTTTGGCCCCTGCTTCCTGTAGGAGACTAAGGCAGTTAGCCAGGTCAAATGTATGGTTTAAATACAATTTTATGTAATAGAAGGAAGGGGACAAGAGAATGGGAGAAGCAAGCATGGCTCCAAAATGCCTGGGATATCAGGTAGTTTGGAGGTGATAAGCAAAGAGAACAAGAAAGGGGAGGGAAGACTTGTTCTGGAATTGAGGGTGCTTTGTGAAAGCACACAGATAAGTCCGTGGTGGGGACTTCAATGCATAGTCTTCTTTGATCACTTTCCTGCCTGGTCACATCCTGCATCTTATCTCCCATATCACATCCTGCTTGCTCCATCTGCCTCAAGCGCTCTTCTCTACCTCATCATTTAGACAAGTCCCTTTGCCGTACCTCATTGAAATTTTTCCCTCATGCCATAATGATTTCATTCATAAATGTCTATCATTCCTCCTGAGATGCCTTCCCTTATAATATTCTATTGTATGGGATCCTATCTATATTCTTCTCTGAACACTTTGAAATCTATTTTCCTAAAATATTATGACAACTATGCCCAGATTTTCTGTACTTCTCTACCACAAACTCTAGGATTAAGTGGTCATTTATCTCCAGGATTCCATTATTTCTACTCCAGCAGCCAATCAATTCTTCCATGATACTAAGAATCAGATCCAGGATAGAATTTCCCCTTGTTACTTTCTCTACCTTTTGAAAGATGAAATTATCACTAGGACAAGCTAGAAGTTATTAGTAGTTCTACCTTTGTCAGAGAGTTCTAACAGAGGGCTACATCATTAAAAACTCCAACTACTAATGCATCATATTTCTTTGACAGACCTTTGTTGTGTTTCCCAAACTCTTTATCGATTTCCTCTTTCTGTGATGGTGTTCTCCAAATGACTAGTTTAGTCTAATTACAAAATCCCTTCTGATTCTTCCTCCATTGGTCTTCACCCAAATACTCTTTCTCATGCTCCCCCTCCCAGTTCCTATATTTCTTCACATCAGCATACTTATTTAACATATGATGTAACTCCCCACACACACACTATTACATATCCTCCATTTAACTATTCCATTTCTTATGAGTAAAGCATACTTATCAAGAGCCATGGTCCCATTATGAATTTCATCCCACCATATCTCAGTGATACCTATAAGATCAAATTAGCCTCCTTGCATTAGGACCTCTAGTTCCTCTGGTTTGTTGCATAAATATTGGGCATTTCTGTATAGACACATGAGGTCATGAGTTTTATTAGGGTTCTTTTCTTGAATTTTGTCATCTATGAATTTTGGGGTGTCTATACTGCTATTCTTATTCCTTCTTTGTATTTAATCTTTATGCTATCTAGCTTGAGGGATCTACATAGCCAGTCCCCCCCCCCCCTCTCTCTCTTTCTCATCTTTTATTGTTTAAAATCCTTTAAATTTTGCAAGCCATCTGGAAAATATATTCTCACCAGCTTATCTTTAGTTTCCTACATGATATATGAATGTACTATATGAAAAGGAAGACTGAAACTTAAGAAGACAACATTGAGAAGAGCTGCTGTTATACCTAGTTAATGGCAAAAGGAAAAAAAGCTGCTAATTGTAACATAACTTCTGTTTTAAAAACCATTCTTATTGATGGAATTTTACTGCGCTGTGAGAAATGCTGAGCTGGTCGATTTTAGAAAAACACGGAAACACTTGTGTGAAATAATGAAGAATAAGATGAGGAGAACCAAAAGAACATTGTGCATAGTAATAGCAATATTGTTCAAAGAACAACTGTGAATGACTGTTACTCTGAGTATTATAAATGCTTAAATCAATTACAAATGACTTATGAATTCAGGAAGATTTTATCCACCTCCAGAGAAAGAACTGATAAATAGAAGTATGCATACTATGGTTTTACATATATTTTTGTATCTGTGTCAAAAAGTGGCATTCTCTAGTGTGTGGTGGAGATGGAAGGAGAGATATAGTTGCAAACTTAAAATGTAACCAAAAAAATTAAATTTAAAAAATAAAATCATTCTTATTATATTGATTTAAATCTAACAATGTATTTATTAATAGATTCATATTTACTTATTACATAGTAGAAGGTACTACATAGTGAATAGAGAGATGGCCTCAATGCCAGGAAGGCATACAATCAGCTTCAGAAACATAGTTGCTATGTGACTTTGGTCAAATCACTTTACCTCTCATTGCTCTAGTCAACTATCTAAAATGATAAGTTGCAAAAAGGATGACAATCTGAATTGGTAGAGGGAGTTCCTCTATCTGGAATTTCCTTTTCCTAATGAAATCATAGGTCTAGTCTCTAACCCCTAACCCTTCCTTTTTTTTTATTACAAATTTAATAAAAAACAACAAATGCGAAGATTTAATCACACAAAGAATAAAGAGAGTATTGTATACGGTTTTTAATGTATATTGTTCAACATAACAGTAACCAAACTGCTCTGCTTGTCTGTATTCCCTTTTGAACTTTCTTAGTCTGTATTCTTTAAATGTTTCATTAATACTCTTTCTTTTCTTTCTTTTTTGCTTCATTATCACTAATCAACAATTCCCATATGCACAACTCACAACACACAAATAAAAGCCCTCCCTTTTAACAAAAACTATAGTCAAGCAAAACAAATCAACACGTTGGTCATGTCCAAAAATGTATGTCTCTTTTTGCACTCTGAGTCCATCACTTTTCTAACAGACAGTCATCCTGAGTTCGCTGGAATCATCATAGTTGCTCATTGCATTAATCAGAGTTCTTTTGTCTTTCAAAGTTATTTTCATTTATTTGATTGTAGTCATTGTACAAATTGTTCAGGGGACATAATTTTGAATGCATAGAGAAAGATTAGTTTTTAAAATATCTAAAGGAATTAAAGATGCCAATAAAAATGAAAAAAAATTGAAAATAGTATTTTTAAAAATAGTAACTTGGAAAAACTATCATCTATGCTTACTCCATTGCCTCTGTAAAATCTTTGTGAAAATGGCCTTATAGTATCCTTTAACAGACATACTTTCATCATTTTCTATTGTGAATCATATTTTCATAGTCACACAACTGATAGAATATACAGAAAAGAAGATACTTCTGTATTTAATATTTGTTAATTTTTTAAAAAATTAACTTAGTATACCAAAACACAGTCTTAAAAACAATTTTGAATGCATACAGAAAGATTAGTTTTTAAAATATCTAAAGGAATTAAAGATGCCAACAAAAATGAAAAAAAAATGAAAATAGTATTTTTTAAAATGGTAACCTAGAAAAACTGTCCCTCAACCACCCCTCTTTTTAAGGCTAGGAATACATTTGTTTCAACTTTCATTATGTACTTGGCAGTTAGTGGTCATGAGAGGCAAACCACCATGAAGCTTGGATAAACCTCAAAAAGAGATTTAGCAACACTTGGGAGTAAGACAAAGATGGTAACTTGTGTTCTATATTTCTGGAGGTCCCTGTCTCCTTTCAACAAAAATAAATAAGGACATTATCACTGCTTTGCAGGAACTTACAGAATAGTATGGAGGAAAAAATAATCTTCTCATTTCTCTAATTGTTAAATTTCTACTGTTCATTAAATCCCAACCAAATGTCATCTCCTCTAGGAAGCCTTTCTCAACATTGCCAGGCTTCCCTGATACTGACATATTTTGCCTTTCCAACCCTACCTTGAACTTCGCTTATGATGTTCTTCTGAAGTTATATTTCAATCATCTAATACATATTTATTAATTAATTTTATTATGATGAATTATTTTATATTATAATTATTTATATATGTGCTATTTTACCCCTACTAGACTATAAGCTACATGAGGGCAAGAACATGTTTCTCATCAAAATTTCATGTTTTCCAGCACGTAATATGGGGGTCTATAACAGGAGACAAAAAACATTGAACTGAACTAAATTGAATTGAATCGGAGGAGAGATCAGTTGATGACAGGGAGATCAATTCAGAAGCTAATGAGTTAGTTCAGGCAAGAGGTACTGAGAGCTAGAATGATGGAACTAGGAATGAAGAGAAGCTGTATATTATTTTTGGAAATGTATTATTCCAGGAAAGTTATTGGAATCATAGTGCATAATTTAGCTTTTTTTGAAATTTGAAGAAGGGAAGAAATCTAAAAGGGAAGATAAAGTTATTTGACAAATTTTGAGAGGAATGTCGAGACTGCAGGAATTCCTTATTCAGCATATAGAACAGCAAGACCCACTTGTCTTGATGAATCATATGATTTAAGCAATAAACAACTTGAAATAAACCAACATACAGTACTCATTTTTTTTCAGTATTTGGTGATATTTCTTCATAAACAGATTGAACCTTGAGGAATAAATTTCCTTGACTTGTTTAACAATATTAGTGTTAGTCCAAATGTGAAATACATTATTTTACTCCATCATTCACTCAATAGGCTTTCTTTTGGGAAAAAAAAAAAACCCAAACAACTCATTCCCTCAATGCTCTTTATCCTGCTTTCCTAAAAAACATTTACTTTTCAGGAATCTTTCAGATAAGCAAAACTAAAGTAAATGTGATTTTCCTTTTTCATTTGAAATAATACAACCCTTTTAACATATTTCCATCCACACACATTTCCTACTTTAATTGGGTATTTCTTTCATTAGTTAATAAAATATTTGATAACTTTGGTGGGGTCTTAATCTCTTCCATGTAAGACACCCCTCCTCCATTGTACAAATCGTAACTTATCCTCAGAATCTCAGAGTAGAAAAGGACCTGAGAAACCAATCACCCCAACTCAGAACTGAACAAGAATCCTATGACATATGCAACAAGTTACCATAAAATTTTTCCTTGAAGATTTCCAGTCATAAGGAGTCCACCACCTCCGAAAACAGCCCATTCAAATTTCAGGCAGCTTTGTTGGGAAATTTTTCTCTTTTTACAATCTCCACCCATTGCTCCAGGTTCTATCTCCTATTGACTTTTGGGGCCAAGCAGAACAATTATGATCTATCATTCATGTGAAAACCATTCAACTATTTGAATAAAAACTATACTGGCATAGTGGATAGAGTGCTAGGCCTGGAGTCAGGAAAACCTGAGTTCAAATCCAACCTCAGACAGCTATGTGACCCTGGGCAAGTACTTAACCTCTGTCTGCCTCAATTTCCTAAACTGGGAAGTGGGAGTAGTAATAATATCTACTTCATAAGGTTGTTGTGAGGATCAAATAAGATAATATTCGTAAACTGCTTTGCATAGTGCCTGGTGCATAGTAGCTGCTTAATAAATGTTTATTTCAAAATAAATAAATGTTTATTTCCTTCTTTCCTTCCTTCTTCCCCAATCCTTAAATTTTGTTCTAGTGTGAGCGTCCTTATTTCCTTAACCTTATCATTCCATGAGAAGGCAGAATAGTAAAGTGAAAGAAGTACTGGTTTAGGAGTGAGAGGACCTTGTTTCAAATTCTGCCTCCAATGCCTCTACTTGTGTGAACTTGGGCCAGTTATTTAATTTCCCCAGGCTTCAGTTCTGTCATCTTTGAAATGAGGGAGTTAGACTATATATCCTCTGATGTCCCCTTGAATTCCATGTTCTTATGAGCTTTGAGGTATTTGTCAATTTGATTACTGTCTTTTTGACACTCTCCAGTTTATCACTGCCATGCCCAAAAGTGAATGCAGTACTCATATATGATCTAACCAGGGCAAAGTGCAGCACAAATGGTACCTCCCTAGTCCTGGACAACCAGCACCTCAATGCAACCTAAAATTATATTTACTTTCTTGGCTGCTATGTCACACTTTGGGCTTGTATTGAACTTTAAGTCAACTAAAACTTCAAAATATTCTTGAAAACTGACATGGAGCCATTAATGATTATTCTTTGGGTCTGGCCATTCAATGAATTACAAATACACTTAACTAACTAGAATCATGTAGTTTTTATATAACTTCATCTCTTTTAAAAGACAACATGAGAAACTTTCTCATATGCTTGGCTAAAACCTTGGTTAACCATATTTATTCCATTGCCCTGGTCTATTAGTCTAGTGTAACTTTGATTATAAAGGAAATGAGGTTATTCTATTATGACATCTGCTTGATGGTACCAAACTGCCTCTTTGTTATCACTACTTCCTTTTCACTAACTAACCTTTTAATAATCTGTCCTAGAATTTTTCTAGAAATCTTCATTAAGGTCCCTGGCCTTTTTTTTAATCTTCTCATCAATTCTTTTATTTCATTATTTATTTATAACTTTCTTTTTAAATTTTGAGTTCCAGTTCTCTCCCTCTCCCCCTCCCACACCTTCTCCACCCACTGAGAAGGCAAACAGTATGATTTTCAATTATACGTGTGAAATTATAGAAATAATATTTCCACTTTAGCCATATTGCAAAAAAAAAAAGCAAAAAATAAAATGAGAAAATTCTACTTCAGTTTGCACTCAATTCATTGGTTCTTTCCCTGGAGGTAGATAACATTTTTTTTTTATCATGAGTCCTTTGGAATTGTCTTGGACCATTGTATTGATCAGAGTCTTCTTGTCAATTCTTAACACAGCCCTTTATCAGCAAGGGGAAGTGTAATTTTTCCCAGCTGGAAGCAGCAGTTGATGATGCAAGGCAGACTTTGGAGAGAAAAGTGTTCAAGGTGTGCAGATATGCATAAGGTGCCTATGGCCAGATAATTGCTGCTACTTCAAACTGAATGCAATAGTAAACAATTACAGTCTTGTCTGGCTCAAAGACTGATTTAAAGAGTGATCTACTTGGACTTAATTTTGTTCTTTTTCTAACTTTATTTGCTATTGGGACCTGGTGAATTTACTCTTTATTTACTTTCTCTTTTTTCTATATCTCATCACTGCCTGGCAAACTGGTGTCACTTAATCTCAGAAGTTTTCTGTTCTCTTTAAATCTTTTTTTTTAACTTGCTATATGTATTTTAAAGAGTTTTGTCTCCAGAAAAATATAAACTTCTTTTCATTGAATTCTGAGTTTTTGCTATAAAGGAATGGATCATCAAAAGGAAAAAACCTAAAGGTGCCAATGAACCAATACTCCTAGACTTACCTATATTGAAATGTTCTTTCTCTCCTTACAAAAAATACTTCATTAATAACAACAAGAGTGCTTTAAGGTTTAAAAATTACTTTACATTTATTATGTCATTTGATACTCACAACAATCCTTTGAGGTAGATGTTAGCATCATTCCTATTTTATATTTTTTCTATATTATTTTATAAATTATCCACAATTGATCTAACCAATGTGCTAGTAGACTACTGTCTCTAGGTCAGGGAATCCTAATCATGTAATTGACAAGTTAGTGGAGTAGTTGTTGGTTTGTTGTTTTTTTTCCACTATAACTCCCCTAACCTAATAGGCTCAAGATAAGAAAATATGCTCTTAAAACTACTATAAAAAATATGTTATAGGGGCAGCTAGGTGGCACAGTGGATTAAGCACCAGCCCTGAAGTCAGGAGGACGACCTGAGTTCAAATCTGGCTTCAGACCAAACACTTGACACTCACTAGCTGTGTGACCTTGGGCAAGTCACAACCCCAATTGCCTAAATATATATATATATACTATAGTGTATATATACTATAATTAAAGTTACATCAATGAGGATGTAAGAAAAGAAATTCCACAGAAGATAAAAATCTTTTGAATTAACATTGAACAGCTGAATACTTAAATTGCCTTCTCATCCTACCCCACAACCAGCCCCATCCTGATTCTGGACACAGCATAGCACAAACTTATGAACTTTTAAGTTTTGTTCTGTTTTATTATGAATCCAACAGTCATCAATGTTCACAAACCTTTTAAAACACAAACAACAGGGAAGAGGACTATACAAGAAACTGAACTTCTATCACATATAAGTCTTTTGGTTCTTTTTGGTTTTTTAACATACACACACACACACACACACACACACACATACATACATGCCCACAGCTTGAGAACTATTGCTCTAGGTCTTTTAATGGAGAACAGTGCAACATTTGTGCTGCCCATTCATTCTCCCACTTTCACTACATAGTCAGTATGACTAACTACTTGCTGGAGTTACTAGAGAGAATATCTGATCTCAGCTACAGGGATGTACTAGCTAGCCTCTAAAGTTTCTTTCTTCTCTAAGATCCTATTAATGAATGAAAGGTATAGGTTGTAGAGTAGGGGTTCTTTTTTTTTTCTGTATCATGGACTCCTTAGGCAGTCTATTGAAGTCCTATGGATCCCTTCTCAGAAAACTTTTTTAAATGCAAAAAACAGAATATATAAATTACAAGGGAAATCAATTATATTGAAATACAGGCATCAAAGTAATCAATTTTTAAAAAATTCACAGACCTTTTCCCCAGGTTAAGAACTTTTGTTGGAAAGAGACTTAAGCATAAAGCAATACAGAGTATCTGTTATCAGAATGAAAAATTTGAGGGAGCTGAGAGGTGACATGTCATATAAGCATCAAAGACCAATGTTTGCTCATATATGTCTAATTCTCCTCTTTCTGTTTTCTGTTTCTTTCTTTGCCATCTTTTACTGCCTTTGTTTCATTTCTCCCTCTCTTCTCCCCACCCCACCTCAATCAGAAAAAAAAAAATTAATGCTCCCATGACCAAGTAATTGGTGAGGTGTGTTGGAAGATACTTCTTAGGAGAACTCAGCTTCCCAAAGGACATCTAGTGAATGCAGTGGAGTAGAATGAGTCCTGGGAGTCTGTAGACTTTGATTCCAGATTTTTACTCCAGGTCTGTGACTAAATTACTATACATCTTTGGGCAAGTCCTTTCTCCTCTTTACATCTCTATCAACCCAGCTGCGAAATGAGGGAGTTGGATTAGTTGATCTCTAAGGTTCTTTCCAGTTCTGACATTCTGTGTCCATGATTCTAAAACTGGAACTTTCTTAAGACCAATGGAATTCCAATAATAATAACAATAACAATAGTAGCATTAATATAATACTTTATGTTTTGCAAAGTGCTTTACATATAATGCTTCATTTGATCTTCATGCCAACATTATAAGGTAGGTGCTATTATCCCCATTTTGCCCATAAGAAAACTGAGGCACAGAGAGGTTATGTGATTTTTCCAGGGTCACATAGCCAGCATGTGGCCCACATCAATAAAATACCTACTTTCCTTAGGAGAAGGAGCATAATGTATAAGAAAGAGCACTGAATCTTGAGTCAGACAACTTGAGTTTTATTTAGGGACTATTATCATTTCCACGAACCATCCCATAAAACAATGGAAACAGTTAAGGAAACGCAATCCATATCATGACCCTATCAGACAATCTTGTCAACATTCTGCTGACTTACTCCCTCTCTTCTTTGCAAGAAGAGGAAGGTACATTTCATAATCTGTTTACAGATTAGTTTTGAGACTTCTCTGAAAACAGGTAACTACAAATATTGAGGCTAACATTAAAGCATTTCTTAGTTTGATTAATAGGAAATACAAACAAGAAGTACACTTCTTTATTTTCTTTTTCAGTGAGTTGCCCCTCCTTTAAAGTCTTTCACACCCTTGCTCCTTCCTACTTCACTTGTCTTCTCAAACCATACTCCCTTCCATTTAGTCTGGGACCCAGTGGCACTTCCTCTTCCAATTCCAGCCATTGTCACTGACTGTTTCCCACCCCCACTCCCCCCATGCCTGGAACTTTCTCTCTCCTCATCTCTGCCTCCTGGCTTTCTTCAAGTCTCAACTAAAGTCCCACTTTCCATAAAAAGCCTGCGCCAATTCTCCTTAATTTTAGTGCCTTCTCAGACTACCCCCCATTTATTGTGTGTGTGTGTGTAGTATGTGTATAAAAATCCTATTTATACATAGTTTGCATGTTGTCTCCCCCATTAAACTATGAGTTCCTTGAGAGTTGGAACTGTTTTTTTTGTTTTATTTTTTGCCTTTCTTTGTATTCCCAGAGCTTAGCACAGTGACTGATACATAGTAGGTGAATAATAAATTCTGTTGACTGACTCATTATCACCCTTTCATAACTAGATTCTGTTGCATGTTTAATATGATACCACAATGGGAACAATATTGCCACTCATTCTCATTTGTCTTTATAGGATTTTATATTTCTTTGGAAATAGAGAGATAATTATAGAGAGGTAGACTTCCACTTGCTGGAAGGAAAAATTTCCTGATGTAAGGAAAATTGATCAGAGGCTTTTCATTCCTTAAGCATCAGAATTTCAGAATCTGACATTCTAGCAATAGAAAGGAGATTTTCTGGGCAGCACAAGCTTTAAGGGGCTGCTTTGTGAGGCAGCTGGTGGCCCAGAACATAGAGCACTGGGCATGGAATCAGGAAGAACTGAGTTCAAATCCAACTTCAGACACTTATTAGCTGTGTGATCCTGGAAAAGTCACTTAATTTCTGTTTGCCTCAGTTTCCTCAAATATAAAACATGGATCATAATAGTACCTACTGCACAGTGATGTTGTGAGGCTCAAATGACAATATTTATTAAAAGTGCTTAGCACAATGTTGTTTGTCCTTCATTCTTGAAGAGGACCATGACATCAGTGAAGCAATACCAATGACATGCAAGCGAGTTGGATTTAAGTGAGGGAGGGCTGTGCAAAGTCACAGCCTCACTTTCTCCTCCAGAGCCATTTGGTGCCAGTGGCCAGATATAGATCAGGACAACTGGAGATGACCCTCAGTGAAGTGGGAGACTTTGGCCTTTTTAAACTAAGGTCTTTAACATGTCTCAGTTTGACTGAGGCAAAGCCATTCAGTGATTGAGGCTAGGTAAGAAATGAGGCAAAGAATGACCTCTTTACCTAGTCAAAAAATAAAAAACAAATCTGAAAGGGGAAGACCCTAAGGGTTTCTGACCAAAATAGAAAAAAATTGATATTTACACTCACTCTGAGACAATCAGGGCCCAAACAATGACCAAGTAGGGCTTGGCCTAGGACCTATTTTTGGCCAATCGGGAATGTAAATTTTGATCATTTGACCACTAATATCTTTTTTTCTTAAGGACTGGCCTTAAGCCCGATGACTGGTACATAGGCACTATATAAATACTTATTCCTTCTCTCCCTGTCCCTTTGTGGGTAATCCTCCCTCTCAGGTTAAAGGAGCAGGAGAAACCAAAGACATGGAGAAACAAAGGATATGAACCTTCCTAAGCTAGGGTCAGTGTAGTTCTGATGGGAAGGGATGTTGCTTATTCAGCAACCGTAAAATGTTATAGCCTTTGAGGGGAAAATTTGTGTGATAGTTGAGTGTTACATGTGTTTCATGTATCTGTGGGCTTTGGGGAGTCTTTTGTGTCTTCTGCATTTTCTACCTGGTACTCCACACCTGATGGGCATTTATTACATTGAGTGTATAGGACTGAGAGAACCTATTACCTACAGTTAGTAAAATCTAAATATGAGCTATACACGGGCTATTTTTGGAGATTTCCTGGAGTAAATTTCAGGCAGGGACAATTAGCCAACAAATAGGTAACCTTTTTTTTGTCAGCCACCAAGTTTGGACCTGGTTCGTATGAGACCAGAGTCTTGAGTGAGACCAGAAGCCCTGAGTCAAGGCTCACAGTAATAATTAAAGCTGGCCAAAAGTGGAGTGAAATGTCTTGACTATTGTTAAAGTCTTCAGGTGGAGAATGACTAAGAATATTGGTGAGGCCTTTTTTGTTCTGACATGGGTTGATAATCTATGAGACCTCTTCTAATTCTGAGATGCTATGATGTTCCTCTATTATCTACAGTAGAGTTGTCAAATATGTAATGATAAAATGTGGCTTTCTAAGTTAATATGTAGACCACAAGGATATTTATGTATGGTTTAGTGGCCCCTGTTTCTTTGAGTTGAATGCTACTGATCTACACCATTTCTTACTTTTTCACCAAGGTTCCTTCTTGGAGAAGAGGTCATACTGGTTACTTCAAATAAGTTTAATTCATTTTAATTTCATTCAATTCAACATATATTTATTAAGCCTTTACTGTGTATTCAGCATCTTGCTCAACCAAAAAAAAATATTAATTCAATCATAGTAATTCAACACAAGTACCTTGCCAAAATTACAGACTGTTCAAATATTGATCCTTCATATTGAATTTATTCTGTGTAATACATTATAGAATGTGCTTCCCAAAAGGTGATTCACACTATATACAATTTTGAATTATTGATCTTATTAGGGAATAAGAAAGCATGCCTATATTTGATCTATAGATATTACTAAAATCAAAATTTAGGCAATAATTGCCACTTAATTCATTCAATAAGAACTTATTAATTCTTACCAAATGCAAAGTACTGTTCTGGATGCTGCAGGTACAAAGACAAAAATTAATCTTGGCTCTCCAGAAATTTACATGCAAAGGAGAAGTAGGAAGGATATACAACAACTATAGTGCTAACACATGCAAGATAATCTGGGGAAGGAGAAAGAATTAATCAGGAAGGAGAATTAGGAATGATTTCCCACAATTAGCAGTGTCTGGTTTAAGCTTTGAAAGAAATGAGAGATTCTAAGATGTGGAGTGAAAAGGAACTACATTCCATCCTTCAGAATGATTTATGGGGAGGGAATGGAGCCAAGATGACTGAGAAAGGGCAAGGACTTGCCTGAGTTCTCCCAAATTCCCCTCCAAATAACTTTAAATAATGTCTCAAAATTAATTCTAAAGTGGCAGAACCCACAATAGGACAGGATGAAATGATTTTGCAGGTCAAGACAAGTTAGATGGTCAACAGAAAAGGTCTGTGGCACCAGGGTAAGAGTGGAGTACAGTCCAATCCAAGCAATGCTCAAGCAAGGCAGTAGTGGGCCTTTGGGGTAACTGAATCAGCAGCAGCTTCTGAAGCTCTTAGCCCACAGACTTAGGTAAGGGGTCAGACAGCTGGTCAGAAGGAGATTACATGGGTCTCTTTGCTAGTACTGGTTGCAGGACTCTTTTGCATTGCCCATATGCAGATCTGGGTCACAGTTTTGGGTTGTAGTCCCAGAGTAAGGAAGACAACTAGCACACCAGACCTTGTAGCTTCAGGAGAGCAGGGACCCTGGTCACAGTTCCAGGGTAAAAAAGAGAAAAAAAGAGTGCTTATGATCACTCACAGACCAGAGCACCAGCCAGGAGAGTAGTAAACACACCTCTCCTTACAGCCTACCTATCTTGGATGATCTGAAAAATTACAGATTTCCAGAACTAGCTCTGAAAACAGCTGCACAAAAAAACCTGACACTTGAGACAGTGACTCCTCCAACCCCAGAGCAAAGCCAAACTTTAACATGAAGTTAAAAGTTAAGAAATAGCCTGGGAAAATGAGTAAATGAGACAAAAAAGAATCTGACAATAGAAAGTTACTATGGTGACAGGGAAGATCAAAACACAAACTCAGAAGATGACAACAAAATCAAAACTACTATATCCAAAGCCTTAAGGAAAAATGTGAATTGGTCTCAGGCCCAAAAAGAATTCTTGGAAGAGCTCAAAAAGAATTTTAAAAATCAAATAAAAGAGGTAGAGGAAAAACTGGGTGGAGAAATGAGAGCAATGCAAGAAAATTATGAAGAGTCAATAGCTTGGTAGAAAAAAAGGCATAACAAAATACTAAAGAAAATAATACTTTAAAAAAAAACCAGAATATGCCAAATAGTAAAAGAGACACAAAAATCCACTGAAGAGAACTCCTTAAAAAAGCAGAATTGACAGGGGTGGGGGCTGAGTCAAGATGGTGGAGTAAAAGCAGTGACTTGCTTGAGCTCTCCCCCACACCCCTTAAAATACCTGTAAAAAAAAAATGACTCTAAACAAATTCTAAAGCAGCAGAACCCACAAAAAGAGTGAAACAAATTTCTAGCCCAAGACAGCCTGGATGGTTGATCAGACAAGTATATCACACCATGGGGGGAGAGGAGCGCAGTTCAGCGTGGGCGCGCAGGCAAACCAGGCCTCAGTAAACCTGGCACAGGCCTCAGAAGACTGAATCACAAGCAGCTGTGGCAGTTTCCAGGCTTCTCAACCCATGAACACCAAAGACAACTTAGAAGGTCAGTAGGAAAAGTATGTGTCTGCAGTGGTAAGAGAGATGCACCATCCCAGCCCCAGATCCCAAGCATGGCTCCAGGTCAGCGGCTGCTTCTGGAGCTTCTGGCTCACAGACTGAGGGGGAATCAAGTGGCTGATCAGAGGGGGATTGCAGGGATCTCTTTGCTGGTGCAGTATTCTCTTGCTTTGCCAGTGCTTGAATCTGAGTCACAGTTCTGGGTGCAAATCCTGGGGCAAGGAGGAGCACTGGTGTGGTGGAGCTTGTAATGGTGGAGGAGAGGAACTCCTTCTCACAGTTTCAAGACAGAAAAGAATGCTTGTGGTCACTCATAGACCAGAGCACAGGCCAGGAAAGGACTAAACACCTCACCTTGATCATACAACCTTGGAAGAACTGAAAACTTACAGGTCCCTAGAAATATCTCTGAAAACAGCTTCACAAAACCCCTGAAGCTTCAGACAGTACATTCTCCACACTGGAAGCAGACCCCTACCTTAACAAAGAGTTTAAAATTCAAGTAATTGACTGGGATCATGAGCAAACTGTGCAAAAAGAGTCAGACCATAGAATCTTATTTTGGTGGCAAAGAAGATCATAACATACAACCGGATGAAGACAACAAAGTCAAAGCTCCTACATCCAAAACCTCCAAGAAACATATGAATCAGTCCCAGGCCATGGAAGAAATCAAAAACGATTTTGAGAAGCAAGTAAGAGAGGTAGAGTAAAAAACTAGGAAGAGAAATGAGAATGATGCAAGAAAATCATGAAAAACAAGTCAACAATTTGCTAATGGACACCCAAAAAATACTGAAGAAAATAACACCTTAAAAAATAGCTAACCCAAATGGCAAAAGAGGTCCAAAAACCAATGAGGAGAAGAATGCCTTAAAAAGCAAAATTGCCCAAATGGAAAAGGAAGTCCAAAAGCTTACTGAAGAAAATACTTCCTTAAAAATTAGAATGGAAAAATTGGAAGCTAATGACTTTATGAGAAATCAAGACACTGTAAAACAAATTCAGAGGAATGAAAAAATAGAAAACTGTGAAATATCTCATTGGAAAAACAACTAACCTGGAAAATAGATCCGGGAGAGAGAATTTAAAAATTATTGGACTATCTGAAAGCCATGATAAAAAAAAAAAGAGCCCACATCATCTTTCAAGAAATTATCAAGGAAAAGTGCCCTGATATTTTAGAACCAGAGGGCAAAATAGAAATTGAAAGAATCCACCAATCCCCTCCTGAAAGACATCCCCAAAGTAAAACTCCTAGGAATATTGTAGGCAAATTCCAGAGTTCCCAGGTCAAGGAGAAAATATTGCAAACAGCCAGAAAGAAACAATTCAAGTATTGTGGAAACACAATCAGGATATCACAAGATTTAGCAGCTCATACATTAAGGGACCACAGGGCATGGAACATAATATTCTGGAGGGCAAAGGAGATAGGATTACAACCAAGAATCATCTACCCAACAAAACTGAGTATAATCCTTCAGGGGAAAAAATGGACATTCAGTGAAATAGAGGACTTTCAGGCATTCTTGATGAAAAGATCAGAGCTGAGTAGAAAATTTGAATTTCAGATACAAGACTCAAATGACGCATGAAGAGGTAAACAGAAAAGAGAAATCATAAGAGCCTTATTAAGGTTGAACTGTTTACATTCTGCATGGAAAGATGATATTTGTAACTCATGAGTCCTTTGTCAGTATTAAAGTAGTTGGAGGGGGAAAAATTGTATGTATGTATAGATAGATAGATAGATAGATAGATAGATAGATAGATAGATAGATAGATAGATAGATGGCACAGGGTGAGTTGAAGATGAAGTGGTGATATCTGGAGAATAAAATTAAGGGGTGAGAGAGGATTATACTGGGAGAAAGAGAAAGGGAGAGGTAGAATGGAGTAAATTATCTCACATAAAACAGATGAGAAAAAGCTTTTACAGTTGAAAGGCAGTAGGGGAAGGGGAGAGGGAATGAGTGAATCTTATTCTCATAGGATTTGGCTTGAGGAGAGAATAACATACACACTCAATTGGGTATGGAAATCTATCTTACCCTATAGGAAAATAGGGAGGGAAGAGGACAAGAGAGCAGGAGGATGATAGAGGGGAGATCAGATTGGAGGAGGGGGTAATCAGAAGCAAACACTTCTAAGGAAGGCCAGGGTCAAAAGAGAGAATAGAATAAATGGGTGGTGGGAGAGGATGAAGGAAAATGTACTTAGTTTTTTACAACATGACTACTATGGAAGTGTTTTGCATGACTACACATCTATAACCTGTATTGAGTTGCTTGCCTTCTCAATAAGGGTGGGTGGGGAGGGAGGAAGGGAGAAAATTTGGAACCCAAAATTTTAAAACCAAAAGTTTAAAAAAATGTTTTCACATGCAACTGGGAAATAAGATATACAGGAAATGGGGTATAGAAATCTATCCTGCCCTACAGGAAAATTGAAGGGGAAGTGGATAAGAGAAGGGGGGGTAGAGATAGAAGGGAGGGCCAATTAGGGAAAGGGGTATTGAGAATGCATGCCATTTTGGGGTGAGGGGAGGGAAGAGATGGGGAGAAAATTTGGAACTCAAAATCTTGTGGAAGTAAATGTTGAAAACTAAAAATAAATTAATTATTTTTTAAAAAAAATTTAAAAAAGCAGAATTGACCAACTGGAAAATAAAATACAAAAGCTCAATGTAAAAAATAATTCCTTAAAAATTAAAATTAGGTCAGTGGAAGCTAATGGCTCTATGATATGGCAAGAAACAATAAAACAAACTCAAAAGAATAAAAAAAAAAGAAGAAAATGTGAAATGTCATTGGAAAAACAACTGATCTGGAAAATAGATCCAGGAAAGATAATTTAAGAATTCTTGGACTACCTGACAGCCATGATAAAAAAAAAAAGTTCTTTCAAGAAATTTAAGGAAACTGCCCTGATATTCTAGAAGCAGAGGGGTAGAAATCAAAAGGATCTACCAATCACTTCCTGAAAGATATCCCAAAATGAAAACTCCCAAGAATATTATAGCCAAATTCCTGAGCTTCCAAGTCAGGGAGAAAAATTGCAAGGAAACAGAAAGAAACAATTCAAATATCATAGAATCACAGAAGTGATAATACAAGATTTGGCAGCTTCTACATTAAAGAATTGGAGCGTTAAAATACAATCTTCTGGAGGGCAAAAGAGCTAGGATTACAACCAAGAATTACCTACCCAGCAAAACTGAGTATAATCCTTCAGGGGAGAAAATGGATATTCAGTGAAATATAGGACCTTCAAGCATTGCTGATGAAAAGACCAGAGCTGAACAGAAAATTTGACTTTCTTTTTTTTTTTCAAAGATTTTACCATTTACTTTGTGACTATCCTAATTTATAACCAACTTTCAAGATAAAAAAAAACTAACAATTTACCACCAATAAAACACTTAATATAATATTTATAGCTTTATCCTTAGAGTCTTTTATTTCTAAGTCAGCAGTTCTTCCTAGCCTTCATTTTCTTTTTCATGTCAAGTATTAAAGATTTCCATCTATTTTCTCGAATTTGCTTATTCTATATTTATAAAAGAGAATGCCAAATATCCCTAAACTTCAAAAGTCCTTAATATCTTATTCGTTGTATTTGGGGGTTTTCAGTTTTCTCATGGAGAAAAATATTAATTTAGTCATAACTCAACTTTATATATTGTCCACCTGCTACTTGTACAACACAAGACTGGATAGTAAAATTTGGTGTATGTTGTCTTAATTTCTACTGCATGGGGAAAGAGAAATCATCAAGAAAATCTTTAGCCATCACGTGGGAAACCTTGAAAGTCCAATGCTTTGCCCTCAAGGTTCAGTTATTATCTTTTATCCACTGCTCAATCCATTTCACTATCTGATCTAAATTATTCTCTAGTTCTTCTGGTACATTGCTGGGCAGCCGGTGTACTATTTCATGGTTGTAAGAGGTCATGGCTTCTTCATAAAGAATTTGGAAAATTTCACACTGAATGTTGTCCTGTAGTTTCTTTACACTGTATTCCCTCTTTTCAAGTCTTGTATATAATACAGAATTATCTGTTTGAAGCACAAAAACTATATGAAACCATCATTCAGGGAAGAAGTCACAGTCATGGTAATCAACAATAACTCCACCTTCTTTCATTTTATTTTCTAACTCATCAACTACTCTGTCTTCATCCAAAATGGGACATTCATATTCTTCATCAAAGCTATCATATAACTGTCCTCCTTGTACTAAATAACCCACATTAATGTATGTCAGTCCTGTTCTTGATGCAAGTTCTTTACCTAGTGTGTTCTTTCCAACCACTAGTGTACCCATGAACAGGATGTTGGGCAGCCTCCTGGTCTCGGTGGCACCAGCTCAGCCCTGGTTGACCATTCTCCAGGAGGGAGCAGCAGACAGCTGAAAATTTGATTTTCAAATACAAGACTCAAGAGAAGCATATAAAGGTAAACAGGAAAGAGAAATCACAAGGGATTCAATAATATCAAACTGTTTACATTCTTACATGGAAGATGATACTTGTAACTCCTAAGAACTTGATCATTATTAGGGCAGTTAGAAGGAATCTACATAGACAGAGGGCACAATGAGTTGAATCAAAAAAAAATTAATAGATGAGAAAGAGGAATGTGCTGGGAGGAGGAAGGGAGAGGTAGAAGTTGAATTATCTCACATTAAAAAAAGGTGTTAAAGAGCTTTTTCAGTAAAGGGGAAGATAGGGAAAGCACTTGAACCTTACTCTCATCAGAATTGGCTCAAAGAAGGAAGAACAGATATTCATTTGGGTACAGAAATCTATCTTATCTTACAGGGAAGTAGGAGGGAAAGATAAGAGAAGGAAGGTGGCTGATAAGTGGGAGGGTGGATTGGGGAAGGCAATAGTCAGAAGCAAAACACTTTTGAGGATGCACTGAGTGAAAGGAGAGTAGGATAAATAAGGGGGAAATAGATGGAGGAAATTACACAGTAATCATAACTGTGAAAAAAAAATTTACAGCAAGTTTCTCTGATAAAGACCTCATTTCTCAAATACATAGAGAACTGAGTCAAACTTATAAAAATAAGAGCCATTTCCCAATTGATAAATGGTCAAAGGAAATGAATAGGCAGTTTCCAGATGAAATAATTAAAGCTATCTAAAGTTATATAAAAACACTCTTAATCACTATTGATTAAGGAAATTCAAATTAAAACAACTCTGAGATATCACCTCACCTAATCAGATTAGCTAATGTGGCAAAAAAGGAAACTGACAAACGTTGAAGAGATGTGGGAAAACTGGAATGTAATGCACTATTGGTGGAGTTGTGAACTGATTCAACCATTCTGAAGAATAATTTGGAACTATGCCCAAAGGGCTATAAAACTGTGCATACTATTTGATCCAGCAATACCTCTACTAAATCTGCATTCCAAAAAAATTTTTTAAAAGAGAAAAAAGGATTTATTTGTACAAAAATATTGATAGCAGCTCTTTTGTGGTGGCAAATAATTGAAATTGAAGGGATGCCTATCAATTGGGGAATGGCTAAACAAGTTGTGGCATATGATTGTAATGGAATACTACGGTACTATAAGAAATGAGGAGCAGTATGCCCTCAGAAAAACCTGGGAAGACTTACATGAGCTGGTACAAAGTGAAATTAGAAGAACCAGAAGAACACTTTACACAATAACAGCAATATTGAATGATGATGAACTATGAATGATTTAGTTTTTCTCAACAATGCAATGATCCCAGACAATTCCAAAGGAGTTACAATGAAAAATGCTCTCCAGCTTTAGAGAAAGAACTGATGGAGTCTGAACGCAGATTGAAGAATATATTTGTTACTTTCTTTATTTTTTAGGGGGAGATTGGTCTGGATTTTCTTTTACAACATGACTAACATGCAAATATATTTTGCATGACTGCATATATTTAACCTATATCAAATTGCTTGTCTTCTCAATAGGGTGGGGGGGAGAGAAAATATTAAACTTAAAATTTTTTAAAAATAAATTAAAAAATTTTGATTTTACAGGTAATTGGGGAAAATATTAAATATGTATACATATACATTAAATGTTTTAAAAAGATATAACTAGTCAACAGTTTATGTGAAAAAAAAGACCTAGGGATTTTAATAGTTTGCAAGATCTATACATCATGAAACTAAAGCTGATCAAAGTAAGGTAATATTGAAGGTAGAGAGGAACTCTTTCAATTCAGTCCAATAAACATTTTAAAGCATCTATTATCTGCCAGGCACTGCACTTTTCAAGCATCAGATGCAGTATTAGCAAAGGCATGGTAGCAAGAGAGGGCAGGGATGAAAATAAGGTTTGGAGAGTAATCCAGATTTGACTAGAATATAAATTACTTGAAGGAGAAAGTAATATAAGATGATAGAACAATAGTGTGGAATGAAATTTTAGAAGGCCTTGAATGCCTGGGTCAGGAGTTTAAACTCTATTTAGTCATTAAACTACCAGTTTGAGGAAGAAAAGGAGTGTGGATAAAAGGAAGCAGTGTTTAGAAGCACAAAAGACTTTAGAGGAAAGACAGGATAAAAAGGGAAAGAGAAGGATAAACAGAAGAAAATAAAATGGAGGGAAATGCACAGTTAGTAATCATAACTGTGAATGTGAATGGCATGAACTCATCCATAAAACAGAACTGGGTAGTAGAATGGATTAGAAATCAGAATCCAACATATATTGTTTATAAGAAACCCAATTAAAACAGAGACACACAGATTTAAAATGAGGGGTTGGAGCAGAATCTATTATGCTAAAGTGAAAAAGGTAGGTGTAGCAATCATGATTTCAGACAAAACCAAACCAAATAGACCTTATTAAAAGATATAAGTAGGGAAACTACATCTTACTAAAAGACACCATAGACAATGAAGTAATATCAATACTAAACATATCTGCACCAAATGCGATAGCATCCAATTTCTTAAAAGAGAAGTTAGATGAACTAGAGGAAGATATAATAAAACTTTACTAGTGGGAGACCTCAAATTTCCCCTCTCAGAGCTAAATAAATAAATTTAACCATAAAATAAATAAGAAAGAAACTAAGGAGATGAGTGGAATCTTTAAAAAGTTAGATATGATAGACCTATGTATAAAACTGAATGGGAATAAAAAAGATATCTTTTTCTCAGTTGTACAAAGCACTTTCACAAAAATTGACCATATTTTAGGGCATAAAAACTTCATAAAAATTGGCCATGTAAGGGCAGCTAAGTGGCGCAGTGGATAAAGCACCTGCCCTGGATTCAGGAGGAAATGAGTTCAAATCCGGCCCCAGACACATAACACTTACTAGCTGTGTGACCCTGGGCAAGTCACTTAACCCCATTGTCTAGCCAAAAACAAACAAAAACAAACAAACAAAATTGACCATGTATTAGGGCATAAAAATCAATCAAATGCAGAAAAGTAGAAATATTAAATGCATCCTTTTCAGAACATAATGCAATAAAAATTATATTCAATAAAGGGCCATGGAAACATGGATTAAAAATTAATCAGAAACTAAGTAATCTAATCCTAAAGAATGAATGGGTCAAAGAACAAATCATAGAAAAAACTAATAATTTCATTAAAGAGAATGACAACAATGAGAAAAATTCAAAATTTGTGGAATGTAGCCAAAGCAGTACTTAGAGGAAAATTTATATCTCTAAATGCATACAACAATTAAAAGGAGAAAGAACAGATCAATTAATTAGTCAAGAAACTAAAAAATTTAGAAAGTGAATAAATTAAAAATCCCAAATTAAACACAAAAACAGAAATCCTGAAAATCAAAGGAGAGGTTACTAAAATTGAAAGTAAAAGTTGAACTAATAAATAAAACTCAGAGCTGGTTTTATGAAAAAATCAATTAGATAAACCATGGATTAATTTGATTTTAAAAAAAGGAAAACCAAATTGCCACTAACACAAATGAAAAGGATTAATACACCACCAATGAAAATGAAATTAAAGCAATTATTAGGATCTCTTTTTGCTCCTGTCATATGCCAATAAAACTGATAATCTTTTTAAAATTTTTTTTATTTATTAGTTTTCAACATTCACTTCCACAATATTTTGAGTTCCAAATTTTCTCCCCATCTCATCTTTACCCCCACCCCAAGATGGCATATGTTCTGTATAGCCCTTCTCCTAATCTGTCCTCCCTTCTATCTCACCCTCCCCTTTCTCTTTTCCCCTTCCCCTCCTATTTTCCTGTAGGGCGGGATAGATTTCTATTCTCCATTTCCCATATTTCTTATTTCCCAGTTGCATGTGAAAGCAATTTTTTTTTAACGTGTAAAACTGATAATCTAAGTGAAATGGATGAATGTTTACAAAAATATAAATTGCCCAGATTAACAGAAGAGAAAATAGAATACTTAAATTATCTTAGAAAAATAATTTGAACAAGCCATAAATGAGCTTGCTAAGAAAAAAATCCCTGGGACCAGATGGACTTACAAGTGAATTTCACCAAACACTTAAGGAAAAGTTATTTCCAATACTATATACAATATTTGAAAAAAAATAGGTAAGGAAAGAGTGCTAACAAATTCCTTTTATTACACAAATATGTTTTTGATACCTAAATCAGGAATTAAGAAAACAGAGAAAAGAAAACTACTGACCACTTTCCTTAATGAATATTGATGCAAAAGTTTTAAATAAAATACTATCAGGGAGATTACAGCAATATATCTCAAAGATCTTACATGATACCTAGCTAGGATTTATATCAGAAATGTAGGGATTATTCAGTCTTAGGAAAATTATCAACATAATTGACCATATCAATAGCAAAAAAAATCACACAATTACATTAATAGATGCAGAAAAAGCTTTTGACAAAATACAAGACCCATTCCTATTAAAAAAAAAAAGAAAGACAGACAGACAGAAAGAAAGAAAAGAAACACTAGAAAGCTTTGAAATTACTGGAGCATTTCTTAAAGTGATAAATAGTATCCATCTAAAACCAAGAGCAAGCATTATCTGTAATGAAGATAAACTAGAGGCCTTCTCAATAAGATCAGGGTGAAGCAGGGATGGTCATTATCACCACTATCATTCAATATTGTATTAGAAATGCTTACTATAGCAATAAGACAAGAAAATGAAGTTGGAGGGATAAAAATAGGCAATAAGGAAACAAAACTATTACTCTTTGCAGATTATATGATAGTATACTTAGAGAAGCTTAGAGAATCAACTGAAAAAACTAGTTGAAACAATTAACAACTTCAGCAAAGTTGCAAGATATAAAATAAACCATATAAATCATTGGTATTTCTATATACTACCAACACAACACAGCAGGAAGAGATAGAAATAGAAAGTCCATTTAAAATAACTGCAGAGAAGATAAAATGCTTGGGAGTCTACCTGCCAGGACAAACCCAGGGATTATATGAACACAACTGCAAAACACTTTTCATATAAATGACAACAAATTTGCACAATTGGAGAAATATTAATCGCCCATGGGTAGGCTGAGCCAATATACTAAAAATCAAAATCTCACCTAAATTACTTATTCAGTGTCATATACCAATTAAACTAACAAATAATTATCATATAGAGCTAGAAAAAATAATGACAAAATCCACCTGGAAGAACAAAAAGTCAAGAATATCAAGAGAATTAATGAAAAAAAAAGTGAAGGAAGGTGGCCTAGCAATACCAGATTTTGAACTATCTTACAAAGTGCTAATCATGAAAACAATTTGGTACTAGCTAAAAAATAGTGGTAGATCAGTGGAATAGATTGCAATAGACAGTAGTAAATGACAATAGTAAACTGTTTTGATAAACTCAAAGATCCAAGTCTTTTGGGGTAAGAACTCACCATTTCACAAAAATTGCTGGGACAACTGGAAAGCAATTTGGCAGAAATTAGCTATAAAACAATATCTTACACCATATACCAAGATAAGTTCAAAATGGATAAATGATTTAGACCTAAAGGTTGATATCATAAGTAAATTAGGGAAGCATGGGAAAATGTATCTGTCAGATGTAGGGATAAGGGGAGAGTGTATGACCAAAGAAGAGATAGAGAGGATCAAAGGAAGTAAAATGGATAATTGTGATTACATGAAATTAAAAAGGTTTTGCACACAAAAAAAAAATTACAGCCAAAATTATAAGGAAAACAGAAAATTGGGGACAAATTTTTACAGAAAATTTCCCTGATGAAGGTCTCATTTTTCAAATACATAGGGAACCAAAACAAATTTATAAAATGTATATGCACCATTTCCCAATTGATAAACTGTCAAATGATATGAACAAGCAGTTTTCGGAAGAAGAAATCAAAGCTATCAATAGTCACATGACAAAATTTTATAAATCATTGTTGATTAGAGAAATGCAAATTAAAACAACTCTGAGATACCACCTCATACCTATCTGATTGAGTAACAAGACAGAAAAAGGGGGTAGCTAGGTGGTGCAGTGGATAGAGTACCAGCCCTGACATCGGGAGGACCTGAGTTCAAACCCAGCCTCAGACCAAACACTTGACACATACTATTGTGTGACCTTGGGCAAGTCACTTAACCTCGATTGCCTCACAAAAAAAAAAGAAAAAAGAAAAGGAAAATGACAAATACTGGAGGGGATGTGGAAAAATTTGGACAGTAATGCATTGTTGGCAAAGTTGTTAACCAGTCCAACCATTCTGAAGAACAATTTGCAACTATGCCCAAGGGGTTATCAAACTGTCCATACCCTTTGATCCAGTAATATCACTAGTAGGGCTGTATTCCAAAGAGATCAAAGAAAAGGGAAAAGGACAAAATGTACAAAAATATTTATAGCAGTTATTTTTGTGGTAGCTAGGATTTGGAAATTGAGGAGATACCCATTAATTGGGGAATGGCTAAACAAGTTGTGTTATATGATTGTGGCATATGGTTTTTTATTTTTATTTTTTGAATAAAATGCAAAGACAGAAAGTATTGGTGGCCTTAAATATTATTGTGCTATAAGAAATGATAAACAGGATGGTTTCAGAAAAACCTAGGAAGACTTATATGAACTGATGCAAAACAAAGTAGGCCAAACCAGAAGTATATTATACACAGTAATAGCAATATTATAAGGTTGATCAACTGTGAAAGATTTAGCCACCCTGATCAAGGAATTGATCCAAGACAATTCCAAAGGACTCATGATGAAAAATGCTTTCCATCTCCAGAGACAGTACTGATAAATGGAGTGCAGATTGAAGGATACCTTTTTTAACTTTCTTTTTCTTGGTGTGTATGTTTTCTTTTGCAACATGGCTAATACAGAAATATGTTTTGCATGACTTCACATTTATAATCAATATCATATTGCATTCCTTCTCAAGGGATCAGGGAAGGGTGGAAGGGAGAAAGTTCGGAACTCAAAATTTTTAAAAATAAATGTTAAATTTTTTAAGCATATACATTTGGGAAACATTTAAGAAAATAAAATGAATAAAAATAAAATAAAGTAAACAAAATAAATAAAAATATATTTAAAGATTAAACTAAAATGATTTATGGCAATATGTTAAGATATACAATACTCTAGTCAGGAAAATGGGGATCATCTATGGGTTTAGTAAATACATTGGGTAACCTGTTCAAAAACATGGGGAATGGGAGGTGGTGGGAATAGAATGCTGACTTCAGGGAATGGAAAATTGGTTAAATATGGAGTGTGTGGAAGAAGGTAATGAGTTTGAGAAAGTAGATCAGAACCAAATTGTGAAGGGTTTTAATGCTATCAGAGGATTTATCTTTTATGTGAGAGGTAATAGGGAACCAGCAAAGCTTCTTGAAAAGGACAGTGACATAAGACCTAGGCATTAGGAAAATTGTTTTGGCAGCTATGTAGGGGATGGGAAAAGTGAGTAGAAGTACCAAATCTTTTTCTTATAGCATCTAAAAAGCAAAATGAATTAGTTTATATCTTTCATCACTTATGATTACAAGCAGTAATATGGCTAAAGGGTGGGTTAGGGACAAGACTAAAAAGTGGAAGAAAGAGATTTATTTAATATGTAGACTAACCTCAAAAATATCTGGGGGTTTATGGGCTAGATTTCTTTCTTAAGGACCATGACTAAAACTCAAATCACTCTGACTCTCATTGATTGGCCAACAGTAGGTCCCAGACCAAGCCCCACTTGATCATTGTTTGGACCCCAATTGAGTGAATGTAAATAGAAATTGTTTCTGTTTTAGCTAGAAACCCTGAGGATCTTCCCCTCCCAGAATGATTTTTTTTTTGACTAGGCAAAAGAGGCCATTCTCTGCCTCATTTCTTACCTAGCCTTAATCACTGAATGCAGGTTACCTCAGTCAAACTGAGACCTTTTAAAGACTTTAGCTAAAAAAAGCAAAGGCATCCAGGACCATCTTTAGTTGTCCTGATCCCTATTCTGCCACTGACTCCAGATGGCCCCAGAAGAGAAAGTGAGGCTGGTGACTTTGCACAGTCCTCCCTCACTTAAATCCAATTCACTTGCATGTCATGGCATCACCTCCCTGATGTCACCGTCCTGTTTGAGAACAAAGGACAAACAATAGACTTGATGTAGTATTCTGAGGAATTGATGGTTGTCCTATAAAGGGTTCCACATCTGATGCAATGGACCACTCATAGCCTAAGGGTTTAGATAAACAATAACTTTACTTTTTAAAAAAAAATGTACATGTTGACCCACAGGTGAGAGTGGGTCATCAGGTGGTAAAAGCCAGGTTTCAATGAGAAGAAAACAGGTCATAAGGAATTCCTGTGAAGTCTCAGAAACCTCCTACTCAATCCATAGAATAGCCCTCATATACTCTTTGACCATAGGTCCTACACCTTGGTGTCGTATAATCTAACTGGATATGAACTGCCTGAGGTATGTATATAACTTCCTCACTCAAAATACCATTTCAGGTGGTATGGGGAGGGTAGAGTAAACTCAAGCTGCCCAATGTTTGCATCATAGCCAGCTTCCTGACCCAAAACAACAGTTTGATGAATGTATGTAGTGAAAGAAGATAAAAATAAAGTAACACAAATAACTGTAACCTAATGCTATGTAGATGTGGTTTATTTTTTTCTATCTGTCCTTTCTCTTTCCCCTTTTGTATTGTTCTTGAAACAGCACCATGACCCCAGTTTCTCATCCTTAACCTGCCAACTACACTTTCCATCTTTAGTCCAGCCCCTCATTCTCAGAATCACTTTTCAAACCCTAAAAAAAGTAGGGCAATGTTTTAAGTATGAAATATCACAAGTGTTTACCCTACATTGGATGCTAAGAAGGTAAAGGTGGTGATGTACAGGAAACCACAAAAAGTGAGAGACTCTGTGTCCAAATAGATGCAAACATATGGCCACACTTTTCATTTCAGGTATTTCGTACATCTTCCCATTATACTTCCATGCCCCATTATGTTTTTTGACATGATAGTTCCAAGACTGAATATTTTAACATTGTATCCTGTAAGACAGAACCCCACTAAGCAGTTTTGCATTTATGCATATTCAGCTGATACCTTCAACAAAGTTCAGGGCAGCCATCCGATTAGCATACCGTTGTCTCACTGTAGGATGCCATTTACCCACCGTTCATGGAGATGGAAACCTGCGGTGAAAGGCAGAGATCATACAACCATGATATATATAGAACTGCCTCTCCCCAACTCCCCATTTCCTTGAATGGTATAAGAATGTTAGCCGGCAGCAGACTTGAAGGCAACTTTTTCTTTGGGCTGCTGGAGCAAGGCACATTTCCCCCTTACCCAGCTGACTGGTACATAAAAAGTAGTTAGAACTATTTTTTGTGATCATTAGGTCTACAGACATTTAGAGACAGCAGGGCTATGACCCTGAGAGCAACAGTGATATTGTTTGCTTAAATGAACAGCAAGGACATTTCCATTTTCTGAGTTTTGGCTCAGAAAAAGCATCTTGACCTGTCCCTTCCTACTGATGAGTGCCACTAAACTTCTAGAAAAATGGGATAATGTAGTTGCTGTAGCATTCAGGTCCCATGGAGTCAATGAGAACTCCTGATTCAAGGGGACTTAACTGTGAAGTACATTTGAATATATCTGCTTTTAATGACTGCAGGAAATGTGTAGATTATTTATTTGAATAATTATTTAAAGGGGAGAATACGGAAATTAAATGCACTTAGATTGTGTATTGGTAAGGACAGAATTCCCCTTCAAATAAGTATTAAGATACATAAATGGGATTTTTTTTTATTATTTGATGGAAATCCCCTCCCCCTATCTTTTCTGTGAGAATACATCTATGAAGTCATTAGAAGTCAATGGCTTTGACACTATTGGTTCCCCTCTTCTTGATAATCTTTTCTCTCTCAGTTTTCATGACACTCTTCTCTTCTGGTCCTCCTCCTAACTATATGACCACTCCTTCTCAGTCTTCTTTGCTTAATCTTCATCCAGGTCAAAATCACTAATATGGAAAATCGTCCCCACCCCCAGTGCTCTGTCTTGGGCCATCTTCTCTTCTCCCTTTATATTATTTTATTTGTGGTCTCATCGGCTCCCACTGATTCAATTGTCATCTCTATGCTGATGATTTTCAAATATATTTATTCATTCCTATCCTCTTTGTTGACTTTTGGATCCACCTCTCTAACCATTTATTAGATATCTTCAACTAGATGTCCTACAGACATCTTAAACTCAATATATCCAAAACGGAACTCATTATCCTTCCCCAAAATCTCTTCTCTTAACTTTTGTATTATTGTTGAGGGTACCACCATCCTATCAGTCACCTGGTCATACAACCTAAGTGTAATCCTAGACTCTTCTTTCTCTATCACCGCCCACCCCCCATTCCATTTGTTGGCAAGGCTTGTCGATTTTACCTTCCTAACATCTCTTGAATATACTCCCTTCTCTCCTCTGACATCGCTACTATCCTGACACAAGCTTTCATCACCTCATACTTGGACTATTGCAATAGCCTACTGATTGTTCTACCTGTCCCAAGTTTTACTCCACTCCAGTCCAACATTCATTCAGCTGTCAAAGTGATCTCCCTAAAGAACATGTCACTCCTCTAATCAATAAACTCCAGTGCCTCTCTATCACCCCCAGGATTGAATACTAAATACTCTGTTTGGTGTTTAAGGCCCATCATAACCTGCATCTCCCACCTTTCCAGTCTTCTTATACTTTTAAAGTCCCCTATGGATTCTTTGACCCAGTGACACTAGCGCCTTTGCTGTTCCTTGCACAAGACACTCCATCTCCTGACTCAGAGCATTTTTACTGGCTTTTCCTCATGCCTAGAATACTATCCTTCCTCCTCTCTGGTTTCCCTGGCTTCCTTCAAGTCCCAGCTAAAATCCTACCTTCAGCAGGAAGCCTTTCCTGATCCCCCCTAATTCTATTGCCTTCCTTCTGTTAATTTTTTCCAATTTATCCCGTATATGACTTGTTTGTACATAGTGGTTTACGTGTTGTCTCCGCCATTACACTGTGAGCTCCTTGATAGCAGGGACTGTCTTTTACTTTCCTTTATATTCCCAGTGCTTAGCACAGTGGCATATAGTAAGCATTTACTGATTGACTGACAATGAGAAAATATGATTTAAGAACTTCTATATGAGAATTAAATGCATTTAGACAGTACATCAAGAAAGGGCAGAATTCTTCTTCAAGTAAAGTTTGGCATTCCTAAATTGAATTTTTTGAAAAAAAATTTTTATTTGTTGGTACCCCCATATTTTTATCTGTAGGAATATATCTCTGAAGTTATTATAGAAGACTATGGGAAAATATGATTCAACATGCATCACTTCATGTACTACTTTGCATTTTTTGCTAATGCATAAAGTAAGGACAAACTGTAATAATAAATGATAACAATTCTATTTTCACTTAGATATGCAACATTTAACCCATGAATTTTAAAATTACTTATATACAATGTATTAAGATGCACAGCACTCTGGTCAAGTTAAAGGGGCTGTCTATGAGTTCAATAAGTATACATTACCTTAGGATGGCATAAAACACCCAAAGATAAAATAGATAGAGAAATGTGATTTTGAACTCTCATGAGATTTTTGAAATCATGGATTCTTCAAGTTGATTGGGACTTCAGAAGTCATCCAATCCAACTTTGTTGGGTGCCTTCTACAAGGTCTAAGGGAAGTTTGTATACACCCTGCATTTGACCTATTGTTGTTGTTTATACTTCATTTTGAAAGAGGACCAGTGACATCAGAGGTGACGTCTTGACTTGTGTATGAATTGGATTTAAGTGAGGCAGAGTTGCATAAAATTGTCAGCCTCACTCTCTCTCTTCTTCAGTCACTGAAGTCTATGGCAGGGCAAAAGTCAAGATGAGTGGTGATGGCCTGGGATGCAGTGGATGACCTTAGTATCTTTGAAGTCTGATCAAGTTCTAAGTGCTCCACAGTGTCTGCTTCAGCCGCCTTCATGGCTGTTGGAACAAATTGTTCTCATCTGCCTGTTCCTCTAAAAAAAAGTTTACACATGCTTGTAGAAGACATCCCTCTCACTTACTGACATGTTTGAGGCCTGTAGGTTACCCTCAACCTGATTTAGCCTATCCCCTGAGATGTTTTACTGGAGTGTGGCCACTGTACATGCTACAGCTTCTCAGGTAGAAACCAAAGGTGGCTGAGCAGCCCTGAAAAGTGCTTGGCAAGCCCTCACACTGGAGGTGCTAGTCCTCCTGAACACCCAATAAACCCCATGTTGAACCCTAATGTGAAAGCAAAAGATGGAGAGGAAAGACTAAGCCAGACACAGTATTCAATAGGGAAGGAGAGTATCCTGTGTGTTGATAGATAATAGCCACCAGGATCAGTATTGGGTGATAGATTTGAGTAGTATTAACCTCACTCCAAACCAATAGATGTTTATTTAGAGCCTACTATGTACCAGACACTGTACTAAGAGCTGGGGATACAATTAACAAAAAGAAAGACAGTCCCTCCCTTCAAGGAGCTTACAATGTAAAGGAGGAGACAACATACAAAAGGAAGCAGGAAAGTGAAGAGGAGACAGGAAGGACACCAGGTGGTACTAGGTAAGGCAGCAGATGTAAATTGAGTTATTTTCCAATTCAGGTTGGCTTAGGGAGACAGAGAAAGAGATCTGTAGACACTGAGGATAGGATCTGACCAAGAATGTGAAGCATACGGGAAGCACATTGAAGCCATGAAGCACATCCCACTTCCTAGGGACCAAAAGAGACCCAAGACTTCACACCAGGGCAGGAAGAGGTTGCAAGGGATCTCTGAACTAGCAAAGGGTGCAGAATCAAGTGCCATCTGGCAGCTCTGTCACTCATTATCCAGTTTCAGATCATAGATACAGGGTAAACTGAGAAAGGGACTTAGATCTAGGAATAGTGGACAGGAACAATCACCAATGGACCCTAGCTGTGTATCGAGTGAGGAACAAGTTTAGAAACAAACAGTAAGCTGTGTGACCCTGGGCAAGTCACAAACAGTAGTTGTGAGGCCTTGATGTCAGGAATAGAGCAGAGACTCAGTTCTAGCAAGCCCAGGCTAAAGTCTACAGTGTAACCAGGGTAGGAATCATAGATCAAAGGGGAGCCTGGAGTTCAGTCACTGAACCTGTAGAGCCTCCCATGCATCTTTGATCAAATACAAACTCCTCAACTTGGCATTTAAAGCTCTTTAGAACCTGGCCCTATCCTATCTGTCCAACCAGGGTACACATCACTCCCTTTCTACCACTCCCTGATTAGCCAATCTCAACTTCTCAATGTTTCTTATACATGGCACTCCCATTTCCAAGCCGTTGTCCCTCATACCATCTTGACTCTACTGCCTGGTGATGATGATGGTGGTGGTGATGATGATGATTTTGATGACAACTTAGATTTATACACTGCTTAACAATATTGTTTCCTACAACATCCCTGTGAGAAAAGTAATACAAGTATTTGAGTCCCTATTTTTTAAAAAAAAAAATTATTTTTAGTTTTCAACATTCACTTCCAAAAGATTTTGAGTTCCAAATTTTCTCCCTATCTCATCCTTCCCTCAACCCCAAGATGGCATGCATTCTGAACACCCCTTCCCCTAATCAGCCCTCCCTTCTATCTCTCCCCCCTTCTCTTATCCCCTTCCCCTTTAATTTTCCTGTAGGGTAGGATAGATTTCTGTATCCCATTTCCTATATATCTTATTTCCCAGTTGCTTGTGAAAACAATTTTTTTTAACGTTTGTTTTCAAAACTTTGGGTTCCAAATTTTCTCCCTTCCTTCCTCCCTACTCACCCTCATTGAGAAGGCAAGAAACTCAATACAGGTTATACATGTGTAGTCATGCAAAACACTTCCATAGTAGTCATGTTGTGAAAAACTAAGTATATTTTCCTTAATCCTATCCTGCCCCCCCCCCACTTATAGGATCCCCATTTTTAAAGATGTGGAAACAGCCTTGGAGAGATGAGGTAATTAGCCATTATCAAATAGCTATTTGAATCCAGGTTGTCTTACTAAAACTCCAGCACTTTGCTACACTATTTTGCCAGTGAGAAGTAGAAGAGAAACCAAAAATCAAAATTGTATACATTTACTCCCTTTCTCACTGACCCACATTTTCAAATATGTCTTACCTTATGGACCCTTATCATGTCAGAGAGACAAAATTTCACGTATAATGAATTAATTTTCTGTTGTTACATATAAAATGTTTGAGAGGCATAATTTCTAGATAATTAACCATGTTATTAATCATGCTAGCAATAATTAATAAAAGGGGTCAGTGACACTCTGGAATGCCAAAGACCCCTCATGGAACCCACTTAACACTTACATGGCCTTGGAAGAATGGGTGTTCCTGAGGGTGACTCTGATTGGTTAACAAATAATAAAAGAGAATGAATAGGATAATGAGAGGTAGACTTATTCTAATGAGGGAGGGGGAGAAGAATATGACTTTGATCACATCATTTACTTCCAAATCACCACCCCCCACCCCACCCCTAGCCTTGGGCAATCTAAAGAAAGACTTTATCCCCACCCAAATCTGAGTAGAACACAATGGGCTTCCTCCCTGGGTGGGGTCTGCCAAGATTGAGGAGAAAAATTAATTCAATCTCATTATCAGTAAATGTCTTTCAAACCCTGGCTTGGCTTCATACTAGAAAATAAGATTTCAAAGAGGGATAAATCCTGTGGGAGTGGATCTATACTACAATTAGAATATTTAAATAATATCCTTTAAACTGCCTTCCCTACTTATAGTCTCGCTCAATATCTTTCATACTGTTCTGTAAGTACTCTTCCTAATTAATAGGTCCAAGTATGTCACTGCTGTACTGAAAAAAATCCTTGTCTGCTGGAAAGGATACAAGCTCCTTAGAATGGCATTCAAGGGCTTCCATAATCTTGTTTCCACCTACTTTTCCAGCCTTCTTTTATACTGTTTCCCTTTATGCACTCTATCTTCCAGACAAAGTAGATTACTAGGTGTTCCTAGATCTTGTCCTGTACTCTCCTGCCTCAATGCATTTGTGTATTCACTCTCTGCTAATTGAGATTCCCTGCTTCTTCCAAGGCTGCTACCTCCATGATGTTTTTATCCAACCTCCTTCTCTTCTCAAGCGATCCATCCTTCTGGAATCTCTCATCCCCCTCCATTACCCATTCTACCTTCTGTTTTTGTTTTTCACGTGTGGTTCAACAGAAAGTGTTCCACACCTAGAGTCACAGGGTTTGGGACCAATTCTCCCTTATGCTGCTTACTACCTTTATGACATTGGATAAGTTACTTCACATCACTAAGACTCACATTTCCTCATCCCAAAAATGAAGGGGCTAGAGCCCAGTGTGATAGCCCAGACCTATAATCTTACATACTAGGGAGGCTGAGAATGGTGGATCTCTTGAGCTCAGGAGTTCTGAGCTGCAATTGCTATGCCCAAATCTTTCAATAGATAAAAAGCAGGTCAAAGCCATTGATAATCAATAGAGGAATCAGCCCATTATAATTCCTTGTACTTCCAGACTGAGAAAGATAAAGAGACACATCTTTAAATAACAACACCAATAGCAGTAGCAGCAGCAACAACAAAACAATAATATTTATACAGTGCTTACTATGTACCAAGCACTGTGCTAAATGCTTTATAATTATTATCTCATTTGATCCTCCCAACAAATCTTGGAAGGTAGGTGCTATTACTATCCCATTATACAGATGAGGAAACTGAGGCTGTGACTTCCCAGGGTCACATAGCTAAGTAATTGTCTGAGGCCAGATTTGAAATCAAGTCTTTCTGACTCCAGGCCTGGGACTTTATCCACTATAATTAATTTAAAAATGAGAAGTTTGTACTATATGGTCTCTAAGATTTCTTGCAGCTCTAAATCTATGATCATATGTCCTTTCTATTAGATTTTAAGGTCCTTAAGGACAGACGATGTTAACTTTCACCTTTATATCCCTAATGCCTAACTCAGTTCCTTGAAGTATATAACAAATACATGTTGATTAAAGCAAACATTTAACTGTGGTTTATTGCAGAAATCATTACTTATGGTGCTTATAATCCAATTTTCATCTACAATTTAATTCCCGTCAGTTTCGTTCTTTAAAAAACAGAAGTTTAGAAAAATTACACTAATCTTTCTGAAAGATCTTTCTCTCCTTTCCTCCCTCCTTTTCTCTACTCTCTTTTTTCTCTATTCTCTCTTTTCCCCCTTTCCCTCTTTCTATCTGTTCTCTATTTCATCCCTATTCTCTCTCTCTCATTTCAATGATCAATCAATCATTAAAGATTCATAAACAATTGTTATAAAAAGTTTATTGCATGGAAGGGGGACCTTAGATGTTAATTTGCTAGAGCTCTGACCTTTCTCGGAGTTGGATACCATGGATTTGGATCCTGACTCTGCTTCTTTTTACCTTTGTGACTTTAAGCAAGACATTTGACCTCCCTGGGCCTCAGTTTACTGTAAAACATGGGGGGTGGGGGGTTTGGACTAAATGGTCCCTGAGATTCCTTCCAGTTCTAGTCTTATGGTCCTTCTGGGTACAGAGTGAAGTTTATCTTTAACCTCTCCAATTTTCCCCTCCAGCATCTGCGTTATTCTCCCTCTGTGTCTCATGTTTGAGAGCCTTGCTCTCAGTTAACTAGCAACCAACACCAGCTGAGGTAGTAGCTTTCTTAAGGTATTACTTTTTCCTGGAATATTTGCATTTTAATAGTGAAGACTGAAGGGCCTTCAAGAATTAGGTCTGAGGTTCTCAAACACTTGGGGAGTTGTAGTTTAGATAAATTATCATATCAGAGATGAGTCTGAGATCATCATAGACTTAACTATATATATAATTTAAAGACCCTTGGAATGTATCATAAAACTCAACAATGATAAAACAAAACTCACTATTTGCCTCCTAAAAGTCCTTCTCTTCCCTATTTCTGTAGAGGGCACCAATATTCTAGTCACCAAGGTTCAAAACCTCATGGTGTCATTCTCAATTCTTCCTTGTCCTTTATGTTTCATATCTAACCAGTTGCCAGACCTTGCCATTTCTTTCTCCACAATATCACTCAAATCCATCTCCTTCTCTCACTTAAATAGCCACCATGTTATTTCAGTTCCTTTTTTACCTTTTGTCTGGACAATTACAATAGCCTCCGAATTGGTCCCCCTGCCTCAGGTCTCCTTACTCCAATCTGTTCTTCACAAAGCAGCAGAAATGATTTTCCTAAAGTCCAGTTCTGATAATGTCACTCTACCTCTTAGTAAACACCAGTGGCTATCTATTACTATTACGGTCAAATAAAAACTTCTGATTTTGGCATTTAAAATCCTTCACAAATTGACCCCAACCTACCTTTACTGCCTAACTACACAAAACTTATTTGATAAGATATACCACTCCATTTTCCTATGAGAATACATTTCTGAAGTTATAGAAGTCAATGGCTTTGACACCATTGATCCCCCTCTTCTCCTTGATATTCTCTTTTCTCTCAGTTTTCATGACAATATTGTCTCCTAGCTCTCCTCCTACCTATCTGACCACTCTTTCTCAATATCCTTTGCTGGATCTTCATCTAGATCACACCCACTAACCATGGGCACCCCCCTTCCCAGGGCTCTATCCAGGGCCATCTTTTCTTCTCCTATACTATTTTATTTCACAATCTCATCAGCTCCCAATGACTCAATTTTCATCTCCATGCTGAGGGTCTTGTTACTGTCCTCCCAGTTTACAATCCAGTCTTTATATAGGAAGCTGGTCCCTCATGACTGTGACTACTCCTCTCTGCACAGAGCTGCAAACTGGAATTGGGTGATGGTCAACAGAGCTGCCAAATGGCACTTGATCTTATGCTCACTGCTAGCATACATATCCACTGGGATCTCTTTCTGACCAGGTGTTCAGGCTTCTTATTGTTTCTGGGTACTGCTGCTACCCCACAACCCACAGCAGATGTTGTTTCCACTTCACTCCACTTTCACTACCATGTTCCACTTCAGCCCCCACTCTAGTGTTTACAGACCTCTCCTTTTTTTTCTCCTAAGCTGTCCTGGGATAAAAAAAGGACTTGTGACTTTTTTTTGGAGACTTTCCTACTCAGACTTCTGTGTTGTGTTTTTTATGTTGATTTTGTAGGGTAGGTTTTGGGAAAGCTTTAGTAATTATGAACTTTTACTCTACCATCTTGATTCTACCCTCCTCTAGCGTCAGTTCATACAAATCTTTCCAATCTATTTTACCCTATAGGAAAATAGGCGGGGAAGGGGATAAGAGAGCAGGGGAATGATAAAGGGGAGGGCAGATTGGAGGAGGGGTTAATCAGAAGCAAACACTTCTGAGGAGGGACAGGGTCAAAAGAGAGAATAGAATAAACAGGGGGCAGGGTAGGATGAAGGGAAATGTAGTTAGTTTTCCACAACATGACTACTAAGGACATGTTTCGCATGACATACAAGTCTTTCCAGGTTTCCTTGAAATTATTCCCTTCATCAATTTATATATATATGTGTGTGTATATATATATATGTATATATGTTTGTGTGTATATATATGTATATATATAATATATATATATATATTCCCCCCCAATTACATGTTAAAAACTTTTTAAAAAAAATTTTAAGGTTGAAATTCTCTCTCTCCTTCCTTCTCTCCCTTCCCCCCTCCCTGAGATGGTAAGCAATCTGATATAGTTATACATGTGCAATCATGTAAAACATTTCCATATTAGCCACTTTGTACAAGAAGACTTGAATAAAAAAGAAAGAAAGAGCAAAATACCATGCTTTAGTCCATTTTCAGATAGTATTAGTTCTTTCTCTGGAGGCAGATAGCGTGCTTCATCATTAGTCCTTGGGATTGTCATGGATCATTGTATTGGTGAGGATAGCTAAATCATTCACTGTTCTTCATCAAACAATATTGCTGTTACTGTATATAACTTTTTCCTGGTTCTAATCATTTCACTTTGCATCAGTTCATGTAGTTTTTCCAGGTTTTTCTGAAATCATCCTGCTTGTCATTTCTTACAGCACAATAATATTCCATCACAATCAAATATTCCATCATAATCGTAGGCCACAGCTTGTTTAGCCATTCCCCAATTGAAGGGCATCCTGAAGATTTCCAATCCTTTGCTACTACAAAAAGAGCTTCTATAAATATTTTTTGTACAAATAGGTCCTTTTCCCTTTTTTGGGATGTTTTTGGGAAATAGACCTAGCTGGCTCAATATATGCACAGCTTTATAGCCCTTTGGGCATAGTTCCAAATTGCTCTCCAAAATGGTTGGATCAGTTCACAACCCCACCAATAGCTCATGTGTCCCAGTTTTCCCACATCACCTCCAACATTTATAATTTTCCTTTTATGCCATGGTAGCCAATCTGACAGGTATGAGGTGGTACCTTAGAGTTGTTTTAATATGTATTTCTCTAATCAAAAGTGATTTAGAGCATTTTTTCATATAATTATAGATAGCTTTGATTTCTTTGTCTGAAAACTGCCTGTTCATATCCTTTGACCATTTATCAATTGTGAATGACTTGTATTTTTATAAATTTGACTCAGTTCTCCAAATATTTGAGAAATGAGACCTTTATCAGAGATACTTGTTGCTCCCCTCCAGTTTTCTGCTATCCTTTTAATTTTTGTTGCATTGGTTTTGTTTGTGTGACCTTCATCAATTCTTGTAGTAAAATAGCATTTCATCCCATTTATATAACCATAAACTGTTTATCCATTACCCAATTTATAGGTACCTCTCAGAATCCTATTCTCTGCCACCTCATAAAGTGCTATAAATATTTTGTACATTCTTAGAGTTTTGTTTTGCTTAGTACTAATACTTCCCTTAATCAATTCTTCCTCTAATTTCCTCTCCACCTTTCTCCATTTTCCCTCCTATTTCCCTGTTGAATGAAATGTATTGCTTTATGTGTGTTTTCCTCCTTCTTTTAACCAGTTCAGATGAAAGTGAGGTTGAAGCATCAGCTGCTCCTTTCACCCCTCTTTCTTGTTTGTATTGATGTCTACTTGTACAACCTGATTATGTGAGATATTTTTTCCTATCCATTTCCTTTTTCCCTACCCAGTCAGTGTAGTCCTTTTCTTTCTTTTTCCATTCTTCTCTTAATATCATCACAACATAATAGAACCAATCCCAGGCTGCAACCCTTGATAATGATAGGGATTTATCATCTCCCTATGTCTGAGTATAAGCAGATTATCCTTGTTTATCCTTTATGTTTGTTCATTCATGTTTACCTTTTTCATGTTTCTCTTAACTCTGCAGCTTGAACTTCAAAGTTTCTACACACTTCTGGTCTTTTTGTAAGGAATATTTGAAAGTCCTCTATTCATTAAAAATCCATTTTTCTTCTGCAGGATTATACTCAGTTTTGCTGAGTAAGTAATTCTCGGCTATAAGTCCGTATAGCTTTTGCCTTCTGCAATATTGTACTCCAATGTCTCTACTCCTTTATAATGGTGGCTGCTAAGTTGTGTGTAATGCAGACTGTGGCAACTTGGTACTTAAATTCTTTCTTTCTGGCTGCTTGTAGGACTTTTCCTTTGACCTGGAAGCTCGGTATTTTGGACGTGATGATCCTGGGAGCTTTCATTTTGGGGTTTCATCCAGAGACAGTAGGTGAATTCTTTCTATTTCTACTTTGCTTTTTGGTTCTAAGAGGTCTGGGAAGTTTTCTTTTCAGATTTTTTGAAATATCATCTCTACACTCCTTTTTTGGTCATGGCATTCAGGTAGCCCAATGACTTTTAATTTTTTTCTCCTTGATCTGTTTTCCAGGTTAGCTGTTTTTTTTTTTCTATAAGATCCCTTACATATTCTTCTATTTTTTCAGGCTTTTGACTTTATTTCAATATTTCTTTTTGTCTCATGGAGTCTTTGACTTCTATTTGTTCCATTCTAATTTTCAGAGAGTTTGTTGTTTGGACAAGGTTTTGTAACTTTTATGCCAAGCTGCTAATTCCCTTTCCAATTTTTAATTCCATAGTTCTCATTTCTTTTCCAGTTTTTTCCTCTAGCATTTTCATTCCATTTATAAAAACATTTTTAGCACTTAAAAATATTCTTGCTTCATCTCTTCCAGGCATTCTTCCAGGCACACTGTATTTTTCTTTGAGCTTTGCCTGCAGATGTTCTGGAATCCTTCTCCTGGGTTTGTGTCTTGATCTTCCTTGCTACCATAATAGCTTTTTATGCTGAGATTCTTTTTTTGTTTGCTCGTTTCTCTGGCCTACTTCCTGATTTTGGACATGATATTAGAACTGGGTTCTAGGCACTTCTAGACTGGCTAGTCCTGTTGATGCTTTCTTGGAAGTATTGAGTATTATGCCACTCTTGAACCTAAGTCACAGGCTGGGAAACTGCAAGATTCCATTGCCCCCAAAGTAGTCTGATCCAGGGCAAATTCTGATTTCTGCTTGCTGGTCAGAGCTCTGCAAGTTCCTGACATGGGTTTGGGGTTTAGGAACCATAGAATGCTGCTGGACTCAGCTTCTATAATTCAGCTGGAAAGCTCTGCTGGTTCAGGGTGGCAGAACTGTAGGCTACCCTTTGGTCTGGAAGTTCTGCCTTGGTTATTCCTCTGCAGACTGGGTTAGATGCTAGAACTAAGACACTACTCAACTGCTGGTGTCTGAGCCACATTGCTACTTCTTAACTTCCTCCTTTATAGGTACGTTGCCCAGGCCCTTCCTACAGGGGAATACTATCCTTGGGTGTGAGTCCCCTTCTCAAACCAGCCTGGATCTGAGACCCAGAACTGGCCAGTAGGCAACAAAACTGCAAATTGGCACCTGTCCCCATTATGGTACCCCAGTATAGACCTAGGACTTCCTCTTGTGGTGGCACACAGCTTCTACCTGGCTGCCAGAGAGCTCTGCACATGGTATATCCCTGGCCTGACTCCATCTCCAGAGTCCATAGACCTCTCTGTCTCCCTATGGTTAACTCAGCTGGACAGATGACTCACTGTGACTTTTTCAGGATTTTCCCATCAGAATTTAGTCTGGTACATTTTCTAGGTCTGTTTGGAGAAGTATTGTGAAAGGGAACTCTGCTATATTGATTCTTGTCGCTCTACCATTTTGGCTCCACTGAGTAATGAGTCTAAAATGATATCTTCCTGACTCATTTTTCAGGTGAGTTGTTTTTGACAGCAAATTCCTTTATATCATATGTTTCTAATTTTACAATCCTTTAACTTTTGTTCTCACCTTTCTTGTTTCCTGGAGTCATTGAGTTCTGTTTGCTCCATTCTATTTTTCAGAAAGTCCAGTTATTCGGTAATGTTTTCTACCTTCTGTTCTAAGATATTTGTTCTACTTTCATTTTTTCTTCTTCTTCAAGAGTTCTAATTTGGATTTTAATTTCAGTTTTTATCTTTTATTTCATTTCTTCCAGATACTCTTGGAGTCCTTCTGGCCAAGCCAATCTTTTTGCTGAACCTCTCCTTGTTCTTATTGTTGAATTACTCTCTTATTTAGATTACTTTCTTGGAATTCTCTTAAGCCATAGTGTTCTTCGTTGTGTTCTAAGTTTATTTATTCATATATCTAGTCTTAGTTCCTAGATTAGAACTCTGCGCCAAACTCTACCTCTTCCCATACTCTTGGATACCATGTACAATTGCTGTTTGATCCTGTCCCATTGTAGTCTAAATGCATCACCTTCTGCATTTCTAAACTAGTCGGGCTATTCTCCATTATCCATCATAATACATAAGGCCTTAGCCAATCTCTGTCTTCTCTTTGCATTCTCCTCAACTGGGAATTGACTCTGTGTCTTGCTGTGGCCCTGACAGGGCCACATAAGATAGGTTCTGGCTGTTGTTCTGATCTCAGGCCTCCTCCAAGGAGCCCTTGGAGCATCCTCACTCATTGAGTTAGTTCTATCTTCTGCTATATCTTTGAGTTCTTCAAGGTTCATGTTGCTTGGCCCCGTTCTTCCTGTAGTGACCTACCATGGTTTTCTGACAGGCCATGTCTGAGTTCCACTAGCTTTAGGCTCATTTTTGAGAGCTCACATTGACTTTTCACAACCCTAACAGAGGGGTCTGGGTTCTTGCATCTTTTGGGCTTGCTTCTGGCTTCTCTAGTGTGCCACCTTTCAGGGTGTGTACAGGTTTCAGGTCTGATATACTGGAGCTTAAACTGACTTTCATATTTCTTGGCATACCCATTTGCTAATCACCTACTGGCTTCTAATTGATTTCTTGTGCAAACCTGGACTGGAAAGAAGAGTTTACTATTCTTTATTCTAGGTCTTCTTGATCATTGCTCCATTTGGTCCCCTTTTACCCTTTTTTTTTTTTTTTTTTGGCTAGGCAATGGGGTTAAGTGACTTGCCCAGGGTCACACAGCTAGTAAGTGTTATGTGACTGAGGCTGGATTTGAACTCAGGTCCTCCTGAATCTAGGGCCAGTGCTCCATCCACTGCACTACCTAGCTGCCCCTCCTTTTAGATTTTTAATGAAGTGTTTCTGGGAGAAGTGGGCTTCCTAGGATCTTTCACGTTAACCACCTTAACTGGAAGTCCCCAGACTTCATTTTATTAATCACTATTTCAAATTCCCCATATATTAAGCTCATTGGGTATTGAGGGGTCTGAAAAGGGTGACAACCACTTTCACTGGTGTAGGCAACAAATTGTTTCATTATGTGTCTATTTGTTATGCTCTGAAAATGTAACAATTGTACTGTTACTAACATTGTGGTTACTGAATCCTGCTTTCAGTCTGGGAACCCAAACATAAGAATTTAGGCTTAGAACTTGTGCCTATAACCTCCCAATTGGAGGGGAGGGAGAGATTCCCCCTTGCCTCAAGTGAACTCCTCAGTGGAGAGCAATTTCTCCTGATTTCCCAATCTCAGATGTCACCTATGCCTGATCTCTTGTGAGTCTTTGAAGATCATTGTATCAGAGATGAAGCTTAGGCTGTTAGATAAGATATCACAGACTTTCCTTTATTCAGAGGCATCTAGGAGGTGCAATGGTCCAGAATGCTGGGCCTAGAGTCAGGAAGAGCTCTGTTCAAATGCAGCCTCAGACGCTCCCTATGTGACCATGCACAAGTCACTTATCCTTTGTTTACTTCATTTTCCCTAGCTATAAAATGGGAATAATATTAGCATCTATCTCCCAGGGTTGTTATGAGTATCAAATGAGGTAATATTTGTAAAGTACTTAGCACACAGTTCCTGGCACATGGTAGGTGCTATATAATTGCTATTATTATTACTATTAATTATTATCCTGCACCAAAAATTTGACATGCTCAGGAAAGTACTAGGCATAGCAAAAATACACAAGACCCAAGGGGATGGAGGTGGGGTGGGGAAACAGTTACACCACATTGTAATTTAATCAAGCTATTTTCCCAGTTGCCTCCCAGCTAGGAGTGATACAGTGCCATGCCCTTGTCAGGGATGTTTCCTAGGGAGTCCAAATATTGGCTCCATACCCATTCCAAACCCTGGAATTCAGACCTGGATCTGGATGTTGCTCCTGGAACAACCAAATCCACCAATTGGTTTCACGATTTCAGCCAGTTTAATTATGCCCTGTCAGCAGCAGTAGCTTTTTCTCTTATTTAGATCTCCCAGTTATACACCACCCCTTCATGCCAGGAATGACAACAGCAGCATAGCTCAGCTTTATCTAGGCATGGTGATATTAAGTCCAAAGGAATGAATTGTTAATTGTAGTATTTCAGCCACTGACAGACAGTGGGACCAGTGCCAGCCCTAGGCAAAATGCTAAAGGTTTTAGTCTTTTTTCTACATTTTTCTGTTTGTGTAGTACCCTCTCAACCCCCACCTAAGGCACCAAGAGCCACCCCTTTAACAAAACATTCTCTCAAGAAAGGATTTTATATCTACAATTTACACCTTAGTGTGAATTTGTATAGAATAAGAGAATCATATGATCTCACTCTTCCACTGCCTTTGGACTTTTAGCTCCTGCCTAAGGCCATACTGATGGGCAAGAGTTCACTATTTCTAGCCCAAGGGTTCTTAACATAAGAGCACAATTTTGCAAAACTGACCTTGATGAGAAATGTAGAGATGTGTATGATAGTGGCGTGATGGTGGATGTGTTAATGGGAATTCAGGAGCAGAAGGCGACATGGAGTTTAAAGAGAACATAAAGTTAAGTAAAAAACAAAAACAAAAACAAAAAACAACCCCAAACCCCAAACCACCTTGCCAAGTGATTTCTCACTGGGTGTTTTTGTTTGGGGGAATTAAAGGAGAATTTGGTTTTGGCCAGCTAGAATGTGGTGGGATGAAGAGATGAGAAGGTGCTTAAGGTAAAAGTTAGTGGTAGATATCTGAGTAACTTTGAGCTGCTGGAAGATGGTTTCTTCCCTGAGCAGAATATGAAATCACATCAGGGAGCTTCTGGCCATTTTCCTGGCACCTACAGAACCTTGCTGATGTCAGGAACCCCATGAAAGTTTGTTGAATGGTAAAAAGCAGGAAAAGCATTAGCATCGATTTAATAATTTCTTTGAATAATTCCTAAGAAATTTAAAGGAAATGACATCAGATCTCTTAAGTTTATTTTCTCGGGGCCCTTTTGCAAATTCCTTGGTTAATTTTATTTCTGCAAGGAGGCATTACTTAAAGCCATAAATCTTGAGTCAAGACTTTCCCCCTGCTTAGTAGGCTATTCTCTGGCATAGGTAAGCCCTCTTGGAAACTGCATTAACTCTTTCAGGCCACTAGAGTACTCTTTGGTAAACTATTACTTCCATTAGCTAAATAATTGCATTTTAATTCCACAAATAAGTCACTTCTGGAAGCTGCATTTATTCTTTCAGGCCACCAGGGCGCCATTTACTATCCCAAACTATTTAATTGCTAAACAGCAGCAACCTAGACTCCTGAAAGAGTTAACATTACTTTGAAAAATAATTAATTTATTTCTAGTGAGTAGATCAAGGAGAGGCTAAGCGTTTAATTGGCTACATTCTCTGTATATCCTAGGTCATGGGGCTCTTTCCACACTTTGTAGAGTTACTTGAGACAGACAGCTGGGTCAAAGCTAAAAAGTGTAGCTAAGAAAAATCCTTAAGTATCTATGTAGGAATGGAATTGTGATTACTTGAGTATTTCGTGAGAAGGAATATTTTCCTGGTCGTTGATTAGAATGAACAAAAGACACAATCTCTATTTTCTACAGGTTTGTAGGTTTAATCTACTTCCATGCCTCTCCCCCACCTCATAAGGTGTTTGATACAGGTTCAGTATTTTGCATTTAGACAAGTTGGTCAGCTCATTCTGCTATCCTTACTGCTGAAAGACTCTAATGCAACTTTTAGAGTACTTGTGGAACGTGTAACATTCATGTTTTGAGCTCTTTCGTAACTAACAACAAATTGAAAGAATGTTACAATAATTTTATTAGTTACCATGAGTCAGAACCTACACAGTAGTTGAAGATACCAAGTTCAACTCAGCAGCCAAGCGACAAATGATAACCTTTTTCATTTGAAGGATGTAAGCATCAGGAAGAAATTAAACCTATTTATGGTAGTCGCTGGGGAGAGGGGTGAAAATTGATGTAGTTAGTCTAACTGGACTCAAATTCAGGTTGAAAAGTGAAGCCAAATTGTAGAAGAGATTCTACCCTTTCTGGACTTTTTATTTATTTAATTTTTTTTTGGACACAGCTATCATCAGGGATGATGGGGAAGATTCCTGGGAACGGGATGGGTTTCAAGATTAGGTCATAGGGGCTTTCCATTGTTCAGGAACCTATTGCTGCTTTAAGGTTTCCAGTAGAAAACGGTGACCCTTCAGACTGTGTGCCTGGTGTGACATTCAGATCTGAAGAGGATGTCAACATCTCTAGCGCTGGGTGACAATAATGTCTTCGAGGCAAGTGGGGGATCGTATGTAATATATGTGCACGTCTGGCGTCATCAACCCCGTGGGACAAGCAGGGGTTGGGGTAGCCTTCTGGGAGATGGCTCTAGTTTCTGGTCTGTAGTGATCAGGTCATCCCTAGGGAAACGTGAGGTATTAAAGGCGGAAGAAGTCCTTGCATAAAAAGTGGAGAGGGATGACAAGGTTGGGGCAAATTACCTTAGAGAGAGGGAGACAATCCTAGAGGTGACTTGGAAGTAGTGGCTGAACTAAAGATCTGAGAGGGAATCGTGATGGAAGAAACTACTGTTCCTTTTTGTCTACTTACAGCTTGTCACTCACACCTTTGTGCCCCACCCCCTTTTTGGGGAGCTGACACTGCTCCCTGCCCCTTCCTCTCATTCTGCCCCTCACACCCGCCACCTTGTCCTCAGCCTTCAAACACCATTACCAAGTATCCGCCCCCCCTTCCAACTAATGACTGTTTCTCCCTTTGAGTCCCCCTCCCCACGTCCGGCAAGGGGTCACTCAAGTAGTGGCGCCCAGAATAGCCCTTTGCACCCCGTGACTCAGCTCCGGGGGGAGCTGGAAAAAGTCAGGGTGGGGCAGTCAAGCGGGGGTGTGGGGTGGGCGGGGGGACGGACTGAAGATCACTAAAGCCAGAGGGAGCCCGGGGAGGGCGTGAAGCCACCCTACCCCAGGGTGGGGAAGGCGAGGAGGGCGGGGGCCTCAGGCGCGTGCCCGAAGGAGGGAGGGGGAGGAGGAAAGGGGGGGTGCAGAGAGAGGGAGAGAAGAAAAGGGAGCGCGCTCGCTGCCGCCGCCCTCCTCTGGAGAGAAGCTGGAGAGTGGCAGAGCTAGGCTGCTGTGAAGAGCCGCATTTCAATGAGGACGGGCTAATGCAAATCACTGCAATAAGGGCAGAAGCTGAAAACGCGGAGCCCGAGCAGCTGCTGCAGCCCAGCCTCACCACCGCTAGCACCACCACCACTACCACCACCACCACCAGCACCAGCACTGGTCCCTTAGTCGCCTCCACCACCACCTCTAGCACCAGCAGCAGCAGCATCACACAGGCGAGGTGAGGAGCAGCGGAGGGGCCGGGAGACAGAACCGTTAACAAAGACACTTGGCAGCGTCTGTCTGAGGACCCGGTGAGTGCAATTGCAATAAGAGGAGGTGGGGAGATGAGGAGGAAAAAAAAAAGCGCGTGCCTGAGCCGTTTCTGCAGAGCCCCGGGGCGACCCAGCAGACCCCTCGCCCTCCACCCCGCAGCGTCCCCGGGTTGTGGCTGGTTAGGAAGGAGACCCTTCTAGAGGCAGCGCTTTGGGCCCGGGCTGGCAGCGTTCCTGAGAGTCAGTCTGCTCCTCCAGACTGTTCCTAGAAAGGCGGCTGCCCATGCAACCCAGCCCTGCCCAGCCCAGCCCGGGGGCATTGTGTGGGCTTGGGCCCCTGGGCCATGGGTACCGGACTCTTTTGTCTAGTGACCAGTGCCACTGGGCTTTAAAAGGGAGAGACTAGCTAGGGAGCGGGAGACTACATTTTGCGCTCAGTAGCCCCACGTTTCTAGCGAAGATGGAAGGAAAGGGACAGGAATGGGTAGGCAGAAGGTGTTTGTCATTGTCAGAGTCAGCTGTGGAGCGGGGACCAACTCTGTTTCTCGCCGGCTGAGTGGTGGGGCAGGCCTTTATTGTGTGGGGTTTTAACCGTGTGATTGTGAGGCTTGTGCACCTTAAAGGGTGGCTGGCTTCATTTTGGGTCGGGCTGTTCTGTAGCCTGGGCTGTAATTACATTTGCTTGTGTAGTTCTTCCAGGGACGGGGAGGCAGCATCATGTACAGATTAGCGCCTGCAGTGTTAAAAGCATGCAGAGAGGAAATGGCATTTTCCTCCTAGAGAGAGCAGGGGCTGCAAGACACAACCCCTGCATTGGCCCACAAAAGAGACATCTTTTGAAGATAGGGTTTGAACAGGGTCGCTGCTGGATTCTGATGAGAGAAAAGGTCTAATCCAATATGCAGATTTTGCATATATTGCACCTCTGAATGCTTGAATCTAACAAATTCCAGGCACACACACTGATTGCACTGCAGAGGTGTGTATGGGTAGACGAGGTTTTATCTGTTTCCACATAATCAGTCACCTTTCTTTAGAACCAAGAAAAGTAGGGCAGTGTTTTATGAAACATCAGATCTGTGAACACTAGGATGAGTCTTAAAATAAGGGTTATATGCTGTTAAACAATAGAAATTATTTTCATTCTGTATTTGGAGGATATATGTGTGTGTGTATAAATACACAAATATATGGTATCTATAGAAACAATATACTTGCAATACTTTAAGTATATATGTGCTTTTATCCCTTGCCTTTCCATTCACCTGCAGTGTAATTTTCAGTAGACGGGAGTGAAGGGTGTGTGTGTGTGTCTGTGTGTGTGTGTGTGTGTAAGACTGTAATTGGAATCCATCTGCTAGTGCAAGGGATGAGGAGATTGACTTCTTAAAATGGGGAGAAATCCCAAAGAGAACAATCAAAGATTCCTAGTTCTTGGAATGGTAACCTTGTAGGAAAAGCTTTGTGTTAAGAGAAAATCTCTTTTCCTCTGACACCTCAAGTTTCTCTCCTAGAGGTGTCTGAGGTTATTCATCTCTGTATTCTTCACAGTGCCTAGTGCCTGTGTCTCCTAGCTAGCAGATGAATGAATGAGTAAAACAGGATATTTTATGTTCAGCACCAAGTTTAAGTGAACACATTCTTGACTTTGAGATACAGACATAAGCTCCATGAATAGAAAAACCAGGCTAAACCTCTCTGATATACTTTATATGTGCTCTAGATTGGGTTTAGGTTTGGAATGGGATTCCTATAATTTCTGGTGGGTGGGTCAGGAGGAAGGGCCTAGGTTTTTGGTTTGGGATGGACTGTTGTTTAATTTTTTGTTTTTCACAGCAAGTAATTATAGTCAAGAAGCATTTATTAAATGACTACTGAGTACCAGACACTGTGCTAAATGCTGGAGGTGCAAAGAAAGGCAAAATCTGTCCCTGCTCTCAAGGAGCTCACAGTCTAATGGGGAGATAGCACTCTTAAACAACTATGTACAACAAACCCATAGACACAGGATAAATTGGGTTTGAGTGGGAAGGCACCAAGATTAAGGGGAATTAGGAAAAGCTTCTTCCAGAAGCTAAAATTTTAGCTGGGGACTTGAAATAAGACAGGAGGAGAAGATGAGGCGGGAAAAATTTCAGGTTTGGGGGACAGAGAGAGAAAGCACTTGAAGTTGAGAGATAGAGTGTTATGTGTGAGGAATAGCAAGGAGATTGTATGGATCACACCAGTATAGAGTAGAGTGTAAGGAGACTGGAAAAGTAGGAGGGGGCCAGGTTATGAAGGGCTCTGGAAGCCATAGTTACAGGTTTGAAAATGATCGGGTTTTAATTTGTGAGGCATATCTATCGATTGCCATTTGGAGTGAAAGAGAAGAGAGTAAGAGGGATGGTGAGATAAAACAAATAGTCCATGGACTACAGCAGGGAGGAGTTCTTAACCTAGAGTCTGGAAATGTAAAGAATAAAATAAAATTGGTAACTATTTCAATGTAAATTGCTTTTTGGGGGGTAATCTTATGTATTTTATTTTATACATTTAAAAGCATTAGTCTGAAAAGAGGTCTGTAGGTATAACCAGATTGCCAAAAGAGTTTATGATGCAAAAAAAGGTTAAGATCTCCTGGACTAGACAAACTTTGGCTCTCGATGGGGAAAAAGTCAGTGTGGCATAATCGATTGAAAGCAAGCCTCAAAGCCCGAAGATCCTGGGTTTGAATCTCACCTCTACAGCATGCCGGTTATGTGACCCTGGACAATTCACTTAATCTCTCAGTGCTCTAAGCAACTCTCTAAGGCACAGAGTGATGCCAATCCGAATTAGTAGAGAGAATTTTCTCATCAAGTAGTTCCTATCCCAATATTCCAATTCTCAGATCCACTCCATGTTACTCTCAATGTAGCTGTTATCAAACAGATTTATTCATGCTATCCTAATTAATCTTTTCTCCCAATCCTATTAAAAGGATTCTTTAAAAAAAAATTTGCTTTAGACTTTTTTTTAATTCCTATACCTTTTTTTTCTACAGGTGTGTTTCAAGCTGATGATTGATCATTCTGTCCAGTAAAGCATAAGCTCATTTCTGCCTTTGTATCTCCAGTACAATCCCTGGCACATAGTAGGGCTTAATAAATATTTGTTGAATTGAATTGAACTGCCCTCCCAAAAGGTAAACTTTGGATGCTCTGGTTGGGCACTGTATAATACAGCTTCTGTAGTATTGCAGTTGATTTTTAAATATAAACTTAGGAGTGACCCCCTGGAGGTGGGAGAATTACAACTGGCTTAAAACAAAACAAAACCCACAAAGCAGATTGGATCTTGGCTTCAGCTTTAGAACTGTGGGGAATGTTGGTTTTGTGAAGAGCCTGATGAGCTGGTTTCTTGGCATGAGTATTGGCAGCATTTCCTTCCCCCGCCCCTCTAGAATGAAAAAACAAGAGATCTGGCTTTTAAAAAATATATAACAGGATACTCCATGTCCCACACTGAATAGCCAGTCAGCCAGCTCTTGTCCTTAATACTTGTCTAAAATAACATATCTGATATTTTATTTGAAGTGACTCAATTTATAAATCAGTTGTTGATTTTATAACTGGGAAGGGTGTAACTTCTTCACAAAGAGTTAGAAGTTATAAGCTATACTGTGTTTTCAGAAAGTATGAGATATTTCCTTTCTTGCAGGTGGAAAAAAGATAAGTTGCCCTCATGATAGCTCCAGTGTTGAATCACAATTTTCTCACACCTTGCGTTGTCTGGATTAGGAGTGCTTTAAAAAGTTCATACTCACCATTCTTAAAAGGGCCAGTCTTACTTTTAAGGAGTCTAGTTGATCAATGACTGAATGAATGTCTCTTTCACTTGCCCTGTGTGATTGATCATTTATACGTATTAACAGTAACCATAGGTCTTTTCCAATTTTACTTCTTCTAGAGTGCTTTGTATTAATCGCCTTTTATTTGTGGGGCCATAGGATCATATATCTGGAACAGGAAGGGACCATAGAGGCCATCTCCTTTAATCTCATTTTTAAATCTCATTTTACTGTGGAGGAAACTGAGGCCCAGAGACACATGCCTAAGATCACCTATAGTATGTCAATGTAAGGATCTGAGCCAGGTCCTCAGACTCCACAGTCAGCGTTTTTTTCACTTTAATGTTTAACTCTTGTAAATTGTTACTTTAACTTGACTTATTCAAGTTTTCTAAGTGTCAGAAGAAGAGAAGGATAAACTAAAGTTATATTATATTTGACATTTTGAATAGGTGGCTACTTTGGTGGTATGAATTAATTGGTACTGGGAAGATCACCTATCCAAAAGTACATTCACCCTATTTTATGTCAAGGTGCCTGAAATTCAAATTGGTTCTTTGGGTCATGAAAGCTTTGGGCTTTCAAGATTCCCATATTAAAATTCAAATACTAGGAGAAGGATAACATCTTAAACTGGTTATTATTCAATAACGCTTTGGGGCATATTGAGGTAGAATTTTTTTTTTAGAGGCAGTGAGCTGAGAGCAAAACTCAGCAGATATATGTCAGTACAGGTACCCTGAGAGAGTGGTAGGGCTGGAGAAGGGAGCTGAAAAGGAAGGCGGTGTGGCCTTCACCCTCTGTTTCAAAAGTTGAAACAAATCTTTTTCCTCTTAGTTCCACTCTGATCAGAAACAAAAAAAGCAGAGAAGAAACAACTATGTTTAGAAATGCATTTTTATTCACTCCAATTGTAGAATATAATGAATGTCCTGCCATAGAAGAAATGGAATTTATTTGTTAGGATAAAACTAATGTCAAGTTTTTAATATAAAGAAGTTTGTGTGTATGTGTGTGTGTGTGTGTGTGTGTGTGTGTGTCTGTGTCTGTGTCTGTATGTCTGTGTGTCTGTGAGTGAGAGGGAGAAAGAAAGAGAGAAAGATTCCTCCAAATGGTGTTTTTCAGGCTTACCTTTAGGAATATCTCATCATGTGACCCAGTATTCAATGTCATATAAACCATTTTATACTTGACTCTAAAGCCTTTCTTTGTTTCCCTCCATCAAAATATAGTTTCAACTTTTAAGATGGAGACTCAGATTCTTTCTTTCACTCAAGAAGCCATCCTAAACAATGTTAGTAATTTATAACAGTATTTCTAACAGTTGCATTGACTCTACTGGAGCCCATTAAACTTGTCTTAAAGTGGCACATAGCGAGCCCTAAATAAATGCTTGTTGTTTCATTAAAAATGACGGTGTGTGTTTCTGTGTTTATTTTTCTTGCTCTTAGGTTCCATTTTGAACATGTCTTTTGGGAGAGATATGGAGCTGGAACACTTTGATGAGCGGGATAAAGCGCAAAGATATGGCAGAGGGTCTAGGGTAAATGGCCTGCCCAGCCCAACCCATAGCGCCCACTGCAGCTTTTACCGAACCCGCACTCTGCAGACCCTCAGCTCAGAGAAGAAAGCCAAGAAAGTCCGTTTCTATCGTAATGGAGACCGCTACTTCAAAGGGATCGTATATGCCATTTCCCCAGACCGGTTTAGGTCTTTTGAGGCTCTGCTCGCTGATCTGACCAGAACTCTATCTGACAATGTGAATTTGCCCCAGGGAGTGAGAACAATCTACACCATCGATGGACTCAAGAAGATTTCCACCTTGGACCAACTAGTTGAAGGTCAGCATTGAAGTAGGGAAACAAAAAGTTATGGTAGATGTTCAATTGCCAGGTAGTGTTCTGTTTGCTTTGACATTATAATATTTGTGTTCATCATTGATTTAGAAAAGGTAGAATAAGATGACATTGTTATGACTACCAGCATTTTATATATTTAAAATTTCAGTTTATTATAGTTTGAAGAAAACCTGAATAATATAATGGTGTGAGGTCAAGTAGCAGGTAATAGTGAACTCCAGAAACCTTGTGTCATCTTTTCCTCTCACTCAAAGTATCTTTCTTATCCATTTCTGTGACCCTGGACAAGTCACTTAACCTTTTTTGGGCCTCAGTTTTCTCATCTGTAATATGGTGATAATAATAGCACCAACATCAAAGGATCTTTATGAGGACCAAATGAGATAATTCATGTAAAGCATTTTGCCAACTTTAAAGAACTACATAAATGCTAGCTATTATATATGATATACAAAGTATTTTCATCACACTAGTCCTATAAGGAAGGATCTCTTATTATCCTCATATTACAAATGAGGAAACTATCCTCATATTACAGATGAGGAAACTGAGGCCCCAAAAAGGTAAGTGACTTATGGCAGAGCTAGCACTAGACATCAAGTCTTCTGACTCCCAGAGAGTACTATATCTCTTTTATTGTTGTTTTCTTTTTTATTTAAAGGACTATTGTCCTTAGTGAGTAGAGGAACTTTATTTAATCTCTGCTATAAAAAGATCTTTTTAAAGTCCTCAAAAACTAACATTTTATCTTTCAAGTTGATTGGAGAGATGAGTCAGTAGAGGTTTGATTTGTGGAGTGAAGTTGTTTGCTTGTTTTTTGGGGGGTTTAACATATAGTTAAAGTAAGTGATCTTCTGTCTGTCATTTTAAAAGCAGGGAGAAAGATCCTAGATTCTTCTTCCCCTCCCCACCATGCTTTATAGATAATGTGGCAAATCCCTTCCAAAGGGGACAACACTTTTCATTTCATTAGAGAAAAGGCAAATAATTTCTATTGGAGAAAGAGTAAGAACTTGAATTTACAGTAAGGTATAAATGCTGATGGATCCTTTCTTGATGGGTTCTGAAATGGTTTACAGCAATACAGGCAAGAGAAAAAGAACACAGAAAGGGCAGGCTGGCAGTATTACTAGGGTTGGGCTTGTTCTCTGTAGAAATTGCCCTTTGCTCAGTCTCTTAATTATTTTATTTTGAGTGCGTCCTAAAAACTGAAAATTTTGACTTCATGTTACAGAGCATACCTCTGGCAGAATGCCCATTAATTTCTCCCTTCTCTGGTTTCTACCTTGAGGCTAGTTCAGGTGGTATAAAGTTTCCCTTTCAGTCCACCCTAGGGATTTCTTGTTGCTTTTCCCTCCTCCTCATATGCTCCCCTGATCACTGGGCAGAACACTGTGCTCTTCCTTTGTAACTGGAGAATATGTATTGAGCTCAGTGTTAGCACCATTCTGGAGTGCAGACTTCTTGTTTCTGTCCCTGCTTTCCCCTCCCTTTATCTCTTCACAGGATGCCAAGCAGGTCACTAGTGTGTCTGGACTTTATAGGCTTCAGGGAGTGAAAAAGAGCCTGGGGTTTGGTTTTTGTTTTGCTTTATTTATTTATTTATGGATTCAGGGTCCCCTTTCAATGAGCATTCGGGCTGCCAAGATGTTTCTTGGCTTGTTTGCATCTGGTCTTTTTCTTTTTATTCAGACTTTGGTGTTTCCAGTAAATTAAGGGAGAAGAATCATAAAGGAGACATAACATCTTTTTTTGGGTACCTGATAAAATTTATTTGTTCTCTTTACCTAGTACAGGCATATGGTGCCCACCATTTTTAATGTGCTTGTACATATGTGTATATACTGTTAAACATTTAAAAAGTAGAAGTTTTGCTAAATTCTTAAAGAAATGTATCAGACTCTTATTGGACTAAGTCAAATAGAAGAAGTTTTCTGCATAAATATGTAGATGTGGAAAAAAATTCAATCTTTATTCCAGGACAGCAGTGGGTTGGTGATTGTTCTAGAGTTTTATGGCTTGAGTCATTGTGTGCAATAGTTTTCCCACCCAGGGATGGCTTTCCTATGCAACACAGGCCAGAGAAATTACTATGATAACCCCTTAGGAAGAATTTCAGCTCTAGAGGATAGCAGATAT
>NW_020954591.1:3279897-3307811 GCF_900497805.2 Vombatus ursinus
ATTACCTAGTCAAAAAAAAAAATGAACTTGAGAGGGGAAGACCCTCAGGGTTTCTGGTCAAAACAGAAACAATTGCTATTTACATTCAGTCATTCAATGGATCACTCTGAGCTACCCTGGGCCCAAAAAATGACCAGGTAGGGATTGGCCTGGGACTTATTGTTAGTCAATCAATGAAAGCCACAGTGATTTGGATTTAAGTCAAAGTCCTTAAGAAAAAAAATCTAACCTGTAAACTCCAATATATTTTGTGAGATTTCAGCAATCAACATTTACATTCCTTTGGGCAGAGCACCTGCAGGTAAGGGTATGATACCCTATGTGAGGCCTGCACAACTTGGCAGTAGGTAGGGGCCAAAATAAAAATAGGCTAAACTTCTTTAGGCCACAGATAGGTTAGACTAGCCATTTACATTCGTTACTTCTGCTTCCTTAGCTCTCACTTCCCGCTGCTTGACAAACAGCCCCTCTGGTTAAGATCCTGATCACATCTTACTTACTACTGCAATAGTCCCCAAAATGTCTTCTAACCAAGGTCAATAGTGATCTCATAATTACTAACTCCAGTGACCCTTTCTCAATCTTTATCCTTCTCAACCTCTCCATAGCATTCAGCACTATTGATCACTCTCTCCTTCTGTATACCTTTTCCTCTCTTGGTTTTCATAGACTTATAGATCTAGACCTGGGAGGGACCTCAGATGCCTTGCCCTGGCCACATGGGTAGTGAAAAGTAGAGCTGAGATGTGAATCCAGGGCTTTACATCCCTGACACTTTTCTGTCTTGGTTCTCTTCCTATCTGCATGAAGAATCCTTCCTGATGCTTCCTACAGGCTCATTCATCATCCATGTCCCAACTCCTTTGTGTGAGTGTGCCCCTAGACACTGTTCTTGACCCTCTCCTCATTTCTTTCAACATCTACACGTGCTCATTTGGTGAGTTTATTAAATCCCATGGATTCATGATCATTTCTGTTCAGATGACTCTTAAGTCTACATATCCAGAATACATACACATCTTTAACTGCCTCCTAGATGTCTCCACCTGGATATTCCCTAGGTATCTTAAATTAAACATGTCCAAAACTAAACTTATTATCTTTCTCCTTGAATCTACCCTTCCTCCTAAACTCCCTATTTCCCAGTCACCAAGTTCACAATGTAGGAGTCTTCTTCTTTACTCCCATTTACCTGCCTGTATTCAAGAATTTGCCAAGTCTTGTCAGTTTTACCCTCATAATATCTCTTGCCTCTATCCCCTTCTCATTACTTACAAAACCCTCTGGTTCAGACCCTGATCACTTCTTACTTATTGCATTGACCCCCACTCTTTCTTCTCCAATCAGTCTCAGCACAGCTGCCAGTTACATATAAGCAGTAAACCACAGCAGGCCACAGGGAGCAAAGAGAGGCAGATATAGGCTTGACTTACCAGAAGTCATGGGTAGGACTCTGGAGACCTTGGTTTTAGTTCTAGGTCTCTCACTACCTTGTGGATGGCCTTGGTCAAGTTTCTTTATCACTCTGAACTGGAAGCCATGTAGTATAATAGAGACATCACTGATCTTGAAGTGGGGGAGGACATGGGTTTGAATCTTAGCTGTACTACCTGTGTGGCTTTGGACAAGTTGCTCAGCCTTTCTGGGCCTAGGTTTCTTCTCTCTTCAAATTAGAAGGTTAGACTCATTTAGTTGTTTCAGTAGTGTGTCCAACTCTTCATGACCCCATTTGGGGGTTTTCTTGGCAAAAATACTAGAGTGGTTTGCTATTTCCTTCTCTAGCTCATTTTACAGATGAAGAAACTGAGGCAAACAGTTAATTGGCTTGCCCAGGGTCACATAGCTAGTAAGTGTCTGAAGCTGGATTTGAACTCAGGTCTTCCTGCCTTCAGGCCCATTGCTCTATCCACTGTACCACTTAGTTGCCCGGAAGATTGGGCTACATGTTCCCCAAGATGCCTTCCAACTCTGACTTAATGATTCTTTGATTCTTGCTAAACCTTCAATGTTCCTGATTACAGACAAGATAAAGATCTACATTTTATGTAGTCTGGCATTCAAAGTTTACCAAAATATGTTCCCTACCTACCTTTCTACTCTTGTTTCTGTTCTTGTTCCTGAATATGAACTCTCTGATTTGTTTAAATTTGGCTACTTACTGTCATCCCCATTCCTCCCCACCAAAAGAAAATGTATATTATCTTACCTCCAGGTCTTTTTTTGAACCCTTCTCTTCTACATGAAAAAGCCATTACAGCCACATACCTTGAAGTTTTATCCATCCTTTCAAAGGCCATTTGAAGTCTTACCTTCTCTAAACACCCCAGGGGTGACCTGTTCCTCTCTAAGAAATCATCTAAAACGTTGCACCACTCAGTTATCACTTAACCATTGTCTGCCTTTCATGTGCTTTTGTCTGCTTGGCAGTAGAAGATGCATTGAATCTAGAATCAGGGGGCCTGGGTATGAATCCTGACTCTGATTCTGTGTAGCTGTTTGACCTTGACCTTGGCCAAGTCCAATCACTACTATAAGATGGTCTTCTCCTCTGTAAAATGGAACTAATAACCTCTCTATTACTTAACTCTCAGGGTTATTGTTGGGGAAGTGTTTTAGAAACCTTAAAGTACAAGCTGAATGCAACCAAGATTTTGTAGTAACTGGCTCTTGGTCAGACCAGAGAGTCTGAGTTTGGTTCCCCATCTCTGATGCTTACTACCTAGATGATCTCGGGCAACTTAAACTCCTTCTGGCCTCAATTTCCCCATCTGTAAAATGAGGGCACTGGACTACATGGCTTCTAAGGTCCCATCCTGCTCTAAATCTTTGACAGTATGAGTCCCAACTAGGTTTCAAGGTCTTTGGGGGCAGGACACCTGTCTCATACTTCTTTGAATCCCCACAACATCTGGCAGTGCCTTGCACATAGTTGGAGCTCAACAAATATTAGATAATTGATAGCCACCCTTGAGAATACAGATATATCAAAAGAATTCAAAGTACTTTGGATTTTGTTACTGTTGCTCAGTCATTTCAGACGGTTTTCTTGGTAAAGATACTGGAGTGGTTTACTGTTTTCTCCTCCAGCTCATTTTACAGATGAAGAAACTGAGGCAAACTCAGCACCCTTTCCTAGAAACTGGGCACTCAGAACTGAACACAATACTGCAGATGTGACCTGGATATAGTGGTGCAACGTGCTGGATCAAATAAGAAAATATTTGTCAATATTTATAACCCCGTATGCCCAGGGTCACACAGCTAGTAAGTGTCTGAGGCCAGATTTGAACTCAGGAAGAGTTCCAGGCCCAGCACTCTATCCACTGGACTACTTAGTTGCCCTCTTTGGATACAGTCACCTTTTATATCTTCTTAACCACATATCCACGGATACTGCTCTAAGTTGTTTTGTCAGTCCTCTGCATTGAGAAGAACCAGGGTTGACAAAGGGAATTGATGATCCCATTTCTATCCTCAAGCAGATCTGTTACCATATCCCTCTTCCCTCCTGCCCTGACTTTGCTACAACTAGAAGTCTCATGCAGGAACATTAATTAGAATGGTGGTGAAGGTAGGGGTGGGAGGAGAGCCTCACTTCATCTCAAATTTTTTTTTGTTCCTTATAACTTGAGAAGACACAAAGAATAAAACAGAAAAAAATCTACCATTATTCGCTACTGCCTTCTTCCTTGCCCCTTCTTTTACCCCTTCAAATAAATGGTGACTAGATGTTTCTAGCCACAGTGGGAGGTTATGCCTTAGCATGTATGGCTGATCATCCTTGTTCATTGACATTTCTTTTTGGTGACTAATCAAGTCCATGAAACATCCATAACCCTGCCTTTTTCTCAGTCTTAGAACATGTGGTAGTTCAATTAAGACTCTTAACTAATTTTAAAAATGGAGGTGGGAAAATGCTTGATGGTGTTTTCTGAATGGTTTCTAATTTGTTTTTCATTCCCCCCCTCAATCCCTGGGAAGATGCTTAAAAGAGTAGCTGATTCAGTTATTTGAGTTCTCATCCGGTGAAGAAGTGAAGCAAAGATGTCAGGACTAATAGCACAGAGGTTATAGCTCCTGCCCTTGAAGGCCGATTGCTATATAATGATACTAACAATAATAATATCTCCCACTGCTTCTGTCTGCAACAATCCTGTGAGGGTTGGGAGTTGAAAAGGACCTCAAATCATAAATCATCTGATACAACCCCCTCATTTTGGACCCATAAAGGGGTGAGGTGACTTCTTCAGGGTAAGATGGAAAATAAGTAGCAGTGTCAAAATTTGAACCCAGTTTCTGTAACTTCAAATCTAGATAGTGCACATATTACCTCTATTTTACAAGTTAGGAAACTGAGGCTCAAAGAGATCTTGTGACTTTTTCCCATCATCACACAGCTAATGATTGTAGAACTCAGATCTCCTGGCTCCTTAACTGTTGTTCTTTTCAGAGAATCAGGATGTAGTCTTTCAGAAGTTGTCTGCCCCATTTTTCTTCTTGAGGCAAAAATGCTTTTAAACTGCAAAGTTATCATATTTTTAAAGATTTCCAGGTAAGGAAAGTCCACAAACCACCTTAGGGAATCTTCCCAGTGTTTAGCAGTGCAATCAAAATGTCCTTCTTAAATCAGGGCATTCCCAGGCATGCTATGATTAAGTGGGTATTCTGTGTAGTTTGGGTGTACTCAGAAGGCACTTTATGCTTTTTCAGTAAACTGCACTCTCTCATACTGCTCACCTCAGGGTTCCTTTTTTCAGAATTTTTACTATGGGATGGCAGAGACTTGAATATTTAGTTCTCTCCTAGATCTTAACCTTAAAACAGCAGTAAAATGTGGTTGTTGGATTTTGCATTGAAGTGGTTTCAATGCCAGAAAAAAGGAAAATTCATTCCAGACTACTCTCTTTCAAAATAACCTCAGCATGATATATTTTGAATTTACAGATAAAAGTAAAGTAAGGACCTGGGTGCAGCCTCCAAAGGCAGGAATTTTCAGGCTAGAGAATGTCACATTAAGTATCATGTCTTGCTGGGAAAATATGATGTTGTAAGTTAGCCCTGCCTCTGCTAGAGAAGATGGCAAACTTTGAACTGCAGGTGTGACATTGAGGGCAGCTAGATTGTGGGTTCAGGATGGGGCAGCAAAGCTTCCCTGGCAGATGCTGCAATTTTATGTCTAGAATACCATTCTGTTGGTCACTATACTAATTTCTTCTTTATTGGGAGATTCCGTCTTAGCTTTCTGGGAAGTACTTTTTTTAGGGGAGCTGACTTTTTTTTTTTAATTTTATAAGTGATGGCATAATGTGTAGGGGAAAGGGCACTGCATTTGGAAGACCTAGGTTCAAAATTCTTGCTGTGTGGTCTATGACCTTAAGCAAGTCATTGCTTCTCTGGCATCTCATTTCCCCATCTCTAAATATAGAGTTTTAATAGAAGGTCTCTAAAGTCCCTTCAAGATCTAAATGATTTAATTTTAGCTCAACTCAAAGTGTTTGTCCTTTATGATTTTCCTCACAACAACTTTGTGAGTAATTATTATTCCCACTTGACAAGTGAGAAAACTGAGGCTCATAGAATATAAATGAATTGTGCAAGGTAACACAGTAAGTGTCAGGGCCAGAGCTGGGGCCAATCCAGTCCAATAAGCATTTATTAAGTTAAAGACACTGTGCTAGGTTCTGGGGATGAAAAGACAAAAGGATAAATGGTCCCTGCTCCAAAGAGCTTACATTCTAGTGTGAGGTTGGAGTAGAAAGGATTCAACATGTAGAGATAAGTATATACATGACAATTTAAGTGTGTGCGTGTGGGGGGGGGGGTGTAGCTAAGTGGTACAGTGGATAAAGCACCAGGCCTGGTGTCAAGAAGACCTGAGTTCAAATTCAGACTCAGACATTTACCAGTAGTGTGACCCTGGGCACCGTTTGCCTCAAGTTTCTTCATCTATAAAATGAGCTGAGAAGGAAATGGCAAACCACTCCAGTATCTTTGCCAAGAAAACCCCAAATGGGGTCACAAACAGTAGACATAATTGAAAAACCTGAAAAGCAACAACAACAACAATGATATTTAAGGAGGAAGGGAGTTCTGGAAGGGAGTTCTAACGACTGAGAAGGGATGGGGACCGACCAAGAAAGACTTCATACAGAAGGTGGCACATGACTTAAAACTTGAGGAAAGCTAAGGATTCTATGAAACAGAGTTAAGGAGGAGGTACATTCCAGTCATGGGGGCCAGCCTGTGCAAAGTAAGAGATGGATTGTCATTTATGGAGAATAGCAGGTTATTTGGCTGAAATGTAGATTGTGTGACTCAGTCAACACTTTATCAAGCACTTAGTATGTTGGGCATTATGCTAAGTGCTGGGGATGTAAATACTGGCCAGATGAGTCCCTGCTCTCAAGGAGCTCACCTTCTGATGAGCAACTCAACATGTAAACAAATAGGTCTATACAAAATATGCACAGAGTAGATGAAAGATAGCTTTAGAGAGAGGAAGGCACTGGTAGTTGAGGACACTGAGAAAGAACTGTTATAGAGGATGGTACTGCTGAGTCTTGAAGGAGGTCAGAGAAACTGGGAGGCAGTAGTGAGAAGGGCAGTGGGATGGTGGGGGTGAGGAAGGAAAAGAGCATTTCAAGAATGGAGGATTACCTTTGTAAAGTCACGGAAGATGAGAGGTGGAGTCTGGACCATTAAGACTGGTTCTTAGAATATGTGGAGTGGGGGAAGGTGAAAGAAGGCTAGAAAGGTAGGCAGGGGGCAGGTTGTAAAGAGATTTAAATACTAAACAAAGGGCTTTATATTTTATCCTGGAAATAATAGGGAACCACCAGTTATTGAGTTGGGGGAGAGGTGACATGGTTAGACACTTTGGCAATTGTGTGGATGATGGATTGGAGTAGAGTGACTTGAGGCAGGGAGACCAATTAAGCTATGGGAACCAACCTAGAAAGGTAGGCTGAAGCTTTGAATTCCTATTAAGAGCTTTAAATGTCAAGCTTAGGAGTTTGTATTTTAGCCCAGACTCAACCACTGATGGTTGTTGAACAGGAGAATGACATGGGTAGACTTGTGCTTTAGAAAGATTATTTTGAAAGTTGTGTGGATCTTACACCATTTACCAAGAAAAGCTCAAAATGAATGCATGACCTAGATATAAAGAGAGATTTTACAAGAAAAATTACAAGAACATGGAACATATTACTTATCAGACTTATGGATAGGTGAATAATTTATGAATAAGAGATAGAGAGCAAAGTTAGATGTAAAATGAATAATTTTGATTACATTAAAGTTTTTGTACAAATAAAACAAATGTAGCCCAGATCAGAGGGAAAGGAGAAAATAGGGGGAAATGTTTTTATAGAAAGTTTGTCAGATAAAGGTCTCATATCTAAAATATATAAAGAACTTTGTCAAATCTATAGGAATACAAGTCATTCCCCAGTTGATAAATGGTCAAAGCATATGAACAGGACATTTTCCAATGAAGAAATCAAACAATTTATAGTCACATGAAAACATGCCCTAAATCATTATTGATTAAAGAAATGCAAATTAAAACAACCATGAGATATCATTTTATACCTACCAGATTGGCTAACATGATAGAAAGGGAAAGTGACAAATGTTGGAGATGATGTGGAAAAATTGGGACACAAATTCATTGTTGGTGTAATTGTGAACAGATAAAACCATTTTAGAGAATATCAAGATATTAGGAGAGCCCCTGTTTTCCAGAGGGGTGGATGAGAGCAATCTGGAATTATGCCTAAAGAGTTATTAAACTACCTATACCCTTTGATCCAGTAATACCATACACTTGGTCTATTTTCAAAGATGATTAGGGAAAAAGGGAAAAGAACCTATATGTTCTAAAATATTTATAGCAGCTCTCTTCATTGTGGCAAAGAACTGGAAATTGCAGGGATGCCCATCACTTGAGGAATGGCTGAACAAGTTGTCATGTATGATTGTGATGGAATACTACTATGCTATAAGAAATGATGACCTCAATAATCTTAGAAAAATATAGAAAGACTTGCATGAAATAATGAAGAGCAAAATGAGCAGAATCAAGAGAACATTGTATACAGTAACAGCAGTCTTGTTTTAAGAAAGACTTTAAGCAAAGTTATTTTGACTTATAAATACCCAAATTAACTATAAAGGACATAAAAAAAGATGTTAGCTGCATGCAGAGAAAGAATTGATAAACAGAAGTATGTATAGAATGTTTTGCCTATATATAACTACTTGTGTCTAATGGTAGCCATCTCTGGGGAGGGAGTGGAGAGAGGAGGGAAGAAAAAAATTTACATGATAATTTTGTTGTATATTTGAAAGGAATAGCAAGTCGTGCATAGTAGATTTGCAGTTTCATGTGCAATCATCTTTTGTTGTACTATGTTGTGGAAATGCTTGTTTTATTTCATAAACTAAAAATAAAATAAATTTAAAAAACAAAATAAAAAAAAGTTGTGTGGACCAGTGGTGTCAAACTCTAATAGAAATGGCTACTCCATATATTGACTTAGAAAACCACAAATTAGCATTATCTGTTATATTGTATTTTTATTGTTTTATTAAAATTTTTCCAATTATATTTTAATCTGGTTCGGAGTTTTGTGGGCCTCAAGTTTGACACCTATGGTGTGGGAGGTAGACTGCATAGTCCAAGAGAGGAAATGAAGGCCAGAACTAGGGTAGAAGCATTGTGAATGGAAAGAAGGCATTGAGAGGATTTGGAAACATTTAGTGGGAAGGGGGAGGGATGAAGAAATCAACAAATAGTCAAGAAACATTTATTAGGTGCTTACTATGTGCTAGCCACTGTGCTCACCACTCTGAATACTAATACAAACAGAAAGTCCTTGCCCTCAAGGTGCTTATATTCTGTTGAGGGATAGACACATGTAAAAGGATGGTAGAGAAAGTCCAAAGAATCAGGAGAACCCAGAAAGAAAGGAAGACATGACTGGCCTGGACTTTTCCATTCAAATGAAGTTTCTGGAAGGAATTGGCTAATTAGAGGAAGGAGGACACAGGGACGGAGTTTGAGAGAGCCAGAGCTAGAGTGAACTTCCAGCATGAGGAGGCTCCTGTGGCCTGGTAGAGAAAGTCTATATTCAGGAGTAGAGGCCAAAGAGGAATTAAGACATGGTTGATCTGGGATATTTCTTTAAAAAAGATGTCCTGGGAGGAACCAGGTGGAGGAACCAGGCAATCAGGGGAAGGGGCAAAGAGTCCCAAAGAAGAGAGGGGAGAATCTAGGATGACTCCAGTGTTGCAAACCTGGATTACTGGAAAGATGGCTTTACACTCAACAGAATTAGGGGAGTTTAGAGAATGAGTAGGTTTTGAAGGAGGGGAAGATAATAAGACCTCTTTTGGACATGTTGAATTTAGATGTCCCTAGGACATCCAGTCCAAGATGTCCAACAGGTAGCTGGTAATATGGTATTGATTCTCAGGTGAGTGACTAAGGCTGACTATATGGATCTGGGAGTCATATTCATAGATATAATAGTTGAACTCTAGAGCACTGATGAAATCACTGAGTCAGAGAGTGGAGAATGAGGAGAAGAGGGTCCTAGGACAGAGCTCTTGCTCTATGCCACTATGATATTCATGATTAAAAGATGTGACATGGAATGACCATTCTGCAAAGAGTGAGAACAAGTCAGTCATGCAGATAGGAAGAGAATCAGGAGGGCAAAGACAGAATCATGGAAACCCAGGAAAAACTATTCTAGGGGAGGTGGTGATACACAGTATTATATACTGCAAGAAGGTAAAGAAAGATAATGAATAAAAAAGCCATTGGATTGAGTAATTAATTATCCTTGGTAACTTTAGAGAGAGCAGTTTCAGTGAAGTGATATGACTGAAGCTAGTTTGTAAGGATTTAAGCAGAAGGTATGGGGTAGCTATGTGGCTCAGAGGATAGAGCTCTGGCCTTGGAGTCAGGAGGACCTGAGTTCAAATCTGACCTCAGACACTTGACACTTACTTAGCTGTGTGACCCTGGACAAGTCACTTAACCCCAATTGCCTCACCAAAAAGCAACAAAATAAAAAAATAAAAAAGTAGTAGAGGAATTAGAGTCAATGAGAGTAGATGGCCTTTTCTGGTCTGTAAAAGGGAGCGGAGATTGATACTCCTATAAAACAGTTAGGATAGCTTGACATGATGGCAATGTCACATGAATATTTTTTTTTTTACTAAAGGTAGGGGAGAACTGAGCATTTTTGTAAGTAGCAGGGAAGGAGCCAGTTAAGGGGAAGGTCTTGGGATGAAGGGCAGAAGTGAAGGAGATGGTTTAGTGAGAAGAGTTATCTCCTCCTCATTAACCAGACCGATGGAGAGCATGAAGGGTTATGTGGAGGAATGTTAAAACATAGAATTGGGGCAGACGAAGTCCACGGCTGATGGCTTCTATTTTATATATCATTTGCTGAGAGGTGGGGACCTGGGAAAGGGCAGAGTGGCACAGGAGGCCTGAGGAGAAAGAGGTTCAAAATAGCAGCTATGGGAAATGTATTAGGCAATCTAGAAAAAAACAGAAGCATAGCTGTGGATGAGTGAGATCCCAGTTGAAATTAGATAACATATATTTTTAATGGCTTCAGCAGCATAGTTATGACGTCCTTCAGCCATGTTGATCAACAGATCTTTAAGAGCAGAGAAAGCAGATGGTGGTGGTGGGTGGGGGGTGATCCAGGGTATGGGGTGATGAATGATGATAGGACAAGGGGGCAAGGAATTCTAAAGTTAATGACAATTTATATAACTGAACTGGTTAACTGTAGGGTCAAGATTGCAAAGGGAAGAAAGTGAAGTCAGAGCAGGGATGGGGAGCAGAAGGGATAGAGTCACTGGAGTCCCCCTAAGAATGAAGAACAGGTTTAGAAAGATGGAATGATAGGACATTGTGGTCAGAGAGAGGAATTAAAGTATTACAGAGGTAGAAAGACTAGCAGGTCCTAACTGATAATTCAATGTGCTTTCCACCATACAAATGGGAAAGTCCTCTTTATAGAAATTTTATTAAACTATTTTTGCTGGAGCACATCTAATTCTATACTTGGTAAAACATGAACCATTCAAGCATTTTCTTCAAGTGTCATGGGTTTTTTTGCAAAAAGATACACTTTTGGCACCTTTACCAATATCCTAACACATATACAGACCTATGTGTAGAATCCTATTTGCTATGAAATCATTAAAATGTCTCTGTATTCCAGGGCAGAAACAATCTCATTCTGGTATTTTAGGTGTTGTGAGGTTGGAACTCACCTCACTTTAAGTGACTGATTTTGTTTTATTACTGGCTCTAAAATTTTTACTTTATTAGAAATGTCTTTTAAATTCAACAGTAATTCAGGCAGATGTTCCCTCTTTTGCTCTTACTGTTCTGACTTTTTTTTTTTAATCACATGTGTCTTAAGTTCCTACTAGAAGATCATTCTTAACATTGGATTTTTTTGCTTTTTATCCATTACAGATTGGTAGAGAAGTAGTAAGATAGGTGTTTTATTTTCTCTGTCTCTATCATAACTGAAAAGATTCTCTGTTACAGTTTGAAGGCCATTTAAGGCTTTTTATAGTCTCTCTATCTTTGAAGCAGCAGATTAAAAATCTTTTTTTTTTTTTTTTGGCAGTGGTGGTGGAGGATGGAGGTCTAACAAGCAATGTGTTTCAAACCTCCCCCCCAGAATAAACATTGCAAATGGGTAGAAAAAAGCTGTATGTCAGCTTCCTTCCATGCAAAAGTCACTTGATTTAGAGCTGCTATTTTATTTGGACCAGTGCTATAGACATGTAAGCATCAAATAGAACTTAGGGTAGTTTGGAGTAAGTAAAAAGCAGCATTGAAATGATACCTCTGAATTTGACTTTTTTTTCTCTTATGTAGTATTGTATATATTATCCCTCACAATATTGTATATATTACCCCCACCCTAAATGGTTTGTGATGACTATTTGTTTAATTCTTATATTTTAAAATTTTGTTTCTAATTCACTTACCAAGTGTCTAAGCTTTCAATGAAGTACAAGATGGTCCTGTGCTGGTGTATATCACTACCTTTAAAAAAAAATAAATTTTTTTTGAAGGAAGAACTGCTGCCAATTGGCCATTTGGGTAGGGCAAGGCTGTGGAGTCTTAGTGTACAGACAAATCTCATAATTCCTGTTCTATGGGAGCTTAGAGCCATTGATAAATTATTTAAACCTGTTGGCTGAAAAATGATGAGAAATAGAGTTCTTTCCATTTGTAATTTTGTTGGCTTCCTAAAACATCGCTATTGGTTATGTTGTCCTATTTCAGGACTTATGTAGATTCATTGCTGCTGATTGCCGCTTCCTCTCCACCATAGCAGGCAGTCTTTGCAATTTCTCTGATCAAAAATATGGACTTGTTGTTTTGCCATGACTAAGCCTCTCCAAACCAAGCTAGACTTGTCCTTAGTTTACCTTCAGGCCAGTACAGAAAGCCTTCCTTGTTTGGAAAGACCTGCCACCCATTGCTAGAGTCCTTGAGAAACCATGGTCCACTCCACATACATATAAAGTCATACACTAGGCCTCTATTTAATGGAAGCTTTTCTCAGTTATAGACTTTTAATTTCAGTACCTTCAGTGTGTAATATGTGAACCAACATCCCCTGATCAAATTAATCTTTAATGATCATTACTCTAACTCCAAATGAGAAAAACTGACTTGGGAAATGCACATCTCTACTTGGTACCAACTTCCCTTTTGATATCCAATTTTGGTTCATTAAAGGAGGAATTATGTTTTTGTCATCTATTCATTTGTATTCTCAGTGCCCCATACTTTGCCTTACACATAGTAGTCAGTCAATGTCAAAAGCATTTATTAATCTCATACTGTATGCCAGGCACTGTGCTAAGTGCTGGGGATACAAAGGAAGGCAAAAGAATAGCATAGTACATACTTTTGTTGGCTTGAATTGAAGTATGGGCGATGGAGCTGAAAGACCTGAGTTGAATGTCTGCTAATAATGGTTAGGTATATTTGAACAATAGTATAATAATGACATTTGCTAGAATTCCATGTGATCTTTGACACTTGCAGCTTTGCAAAGGGCCTTTTGTCTGTTACTGCATTTGATCACCATGGCAACCTTGTGAAGTAGGTAGGGAAAATGGTAATATTCTCAATGGACAGATGAAGAAACTGAGATATAGGGAGCTTAAATGATAGCTATTAAATGATTCTAAGAAGTCAAATGATAGCTATTTAGTGGCGAAACCAGGGCTAGCACTGGTTTTCTAACTCTGAACCCAGGTCCCTTTCCTCCATTTCCTCTGTTTATCTCTGAGACCTTGCTTTTATTCTAAAATCATAGCCTCACAACTTTATGTACATCTGCCTTGAAAAAAGGAACACAATCAGGAGGCATGACAATCTCTGGGTGATTAGAAAAGATTGGTTTCGGGATGTATGTGTGCGTGTGTGTGTGTGTGTGTGTGTGTGTGTGTGTGTGTGTGTTACCTAGGGAGACATTTTTATCAGTTTAAAAAAGAAGTTATATACTTTTAGAACTTATTTATATAAATCAGTTGTTTCTTAAAAATGAGTGCCTGTAATTTCAAAATCTTTAAACCCTGGTTTAGTCATTTATTTACTTATTTACTATGAAGTACTTGTTCTGTGACCTTGGATGGCCAAACTATTAATTTAAAAATATTGGACAGGGACATAGATAAAATAAAAGGACCCTGTTGGATTTGTCATAGACCATTTTAGCAGTAATTGCTTAAGTCTTTCATTCTTTTTATCTATTAAATTTATGTAATAGATAAAAGGTTTTTCTCTAGTAGCATGGAGTGGAAAAGGTTATTTTAAAATCTACTTATTTTTAAAATCTCTTCACCTTTAAGAAATTTATATTCTGGGTCAATTTTATTATGTAGTTTCCTTTTTAAAACTTGTGGGGTTTTTTTTAATTTTTAAAAAATATATTAGCCTTCCTTTTAATTGCTCATTACTGGTAAATTTCAGTCTTTTAAACTTCTTTGCTAAGAACTCTAATTTTTGAAAATCAAAATTTTAGGGGTAGCTAGGTGGCGCAGTGGATAGAGCACTTGCCCTGAAGTCAGGAGGACCTGAGTTCAAATCCGACCTCAGACCAAACACTTGACACTTATTAGCTGTGTGACCCTGGGCAAGTCACTTAACCCCAATTGCCTAAAAAAAAAAGCAAAATTCTGTTCATGTTGGTCTGACCTTTAAAGTAATAGCAATTCCTGAATTTATATATTTTTTCAAGATGCAGTTTTAGTAGTATTGGTCACCCCCAAATATTCATATGTTAGTCAAAAAGTATTTATTGAACATCTCTATGTGCCCAGCACATCTGTGTACATGATCATTGAGAAGGTAAGGAATGATGGCTCTGTTCATATGAGAATTTAAGAATAGACTATAAACATGAGATAAATTTGCATATATGTATATATCATGTTTCTTCAAAACCATATACTACTGAACATAATTATTTAATTTAAGAAGCTATTATTTGACAGTAAAATTGTCTCAAATATAGCAACTGCCTCTTTATCTTACAGTTCTTTGGGATTTAAAGCTTTCAAGTGATTGTTGTGGAATGTAGAGCATTTTCTTTGGGATTTGTAAGCGTTTTGTTTCTGAAATCAATATCACGTATGTCAAATAATCAAATATTTTGATTATTACTATGACCATTTTGAAAATGAAAAAGCTAAGGGCACATTGTGCATTGTTAGATTTATCCATTTTCCTTCTCTTACAGGTAACATTAGGTCCTTCTCTACTGAGAAAACCAAGGTCACCACATAGGAACTCCCATCTATCTGTTTCTCCACCTCACAATTCTTGTCTTCTCCCATTCTTTGCTCTTTTATTCCAATCTTAGAGAATGAGGTAGACTTTTCTCCTTGTTAAAACTAATAACTCTTCCTTCTGTACTTCGCCATTATTTGATCTTCAAAAAGCACAGGTCTGATCCTATAACCCCAGCCCCCATTCAATAACTGGCAATGACTCCTATCACTCTCATGATCAAATATAAAAACCTCTTTCTGTTATTCAAAGCTCTTCATAATCTTGCCCCCCTCCTATGTTTCTAGTCACCTAAAACCTTATTCCCCTTCATATAGGTGGTGAACCAGTGACACTGACCTCCTTGCTGTTTTTCTAACAAGACACCCCATCTCCCAATTCTGTGTATTTTTACTAGTTATCTCTGATGCCAGAAATTCTCTTCCTCATCTTCATCCTCTGACTTCCCTGTCTTCCTTCAAGTTTCAAAGTCCTAGCTAAAAACCCATATTCTTCAGAAAACCTTTCCTGATCCCTCTTAATACTAATGTCTTCCCTCTCTTATCTCTAACTTATGCTGTATGGAGCTTGTTTGTACATTGTTATTTACATGTTTTCTCCCCCATTGGATTGTGAGCTCCTTGACAGCAGGGAGTATCTTTGGCCTTTTTTTTTAAATTTATTTTTAGTTTTCAACACTCACTTCCATAAGATTTTGACTTCCAAATTTTCTCCCTATCTTTCCCCTTCCACCACCCCAAGATGGCATGCAATTTGATACAGGCTGTACATATACATTCATATTGAACCTATTTTCACATTAGTCATGTTGTAAAGAATAATTACAACCAATGGGAGAAACCACGGGAAAGAAAAAACAAACAGAAAAAGAGAGAGAGAGAGCAAATAATAACTTTGATCTGCATTCAGACTCCATAGTTCTTTTTCTGGATGTAAACAGCATTTTCCATCATGAAACCTTTGGATCCTTACAATGCTAGGAAGAGAGGTGTCTATCAAAGTTAGTCATTCATTGCACATTGTGGCTGTTACTGTGTACAGTGTTTTCCTGGTTCTGCTCACTTCACTCAGCATCAGTCCATTCAAGTCTTTCCAGGTTTTTCTGAAGTCTGTCTGCACATCATTTCTTACAGCACAACAGTATTCCATTATATTCATATACCACAACTTGTTCAGCCATTCCCCAACTGATGGGCAAAAAAAAACTGATGTGGTTTTTTTTGGCCTTTCTTTGTATCCCCAGTGCTTGATATAGTGCCTGGCACATACTAGGTGCTTACTGAATGGTCATTGATTCATTGTACTCTTGATCACAGCCCCTCATTCTCCTCTGACTGTTTCCTCCTAGAACTTACATTTTTAAGAAAAATGTACAGATCAGTCATGTCTTCATTTCTCTCCCAGCTCCTCTTGACTCCAGACTTTCTCCTGCTTGTCTGGTATGAGTGGGGTAGCTTCTCCTTCCCCATCTCCCCCTTTCAGCTTCCTTTTACACATTAGAATGTATGCTGTTTGAGATCACTGTCTTTCTTTTGGTTCACATTTATATTCACAGGGCTTAGCATAGTGCCTGGCATATGGTCAACACTCAATACGTTCTTGTTTCCTTGACTTGGTATCCTCAGTCTCTGTCTCCTCCCTCCCCTCATCTTCAAACTTACCCTCTTAATTGCCTCTTTCCCCATTTGTTTTCAGCTGCCTGAAGAATGTTGGGGTGTCAGTAAATAGCTCGCTGCCGCCATATAGGATCTGACTTAGGCTGAGACAAACTAATGGTTTTCAAGGCTTTGTCCCCCCTCTCCATCCCTTCGCCACACACCTCCCCTTCACCTCCCACTTCCATTCTTCCCTTGGACACAATTCATGACTTCCTGCCTAGCCCTCTAGTTGAGTTGCTTTTGTGAGCTTGGCTTTGACCTCAGCCAGACTTTCTGTCTCCTCTTTCCCCTCCCCACCACACCTCCCTCCGGCCTGTTAATCTGTTAATTGTGGTTTGAATTTTGCTTGGCCCTCATTCTTTCACTTCTCCACCAGTGACTGATACCTCTGGCTACAAACACGTTTAGATATCTCCAATGTTAAAAAAGCATTTATTTTATCTTGTTAAAATTTTCATGCAACATCCTCTCTTCTCTGCTGCCAGAATTCTAAAAAGAATACTATAGCCTCCCCTTTGTTCTCACATCCTCATCACTACTTTCTCTGGAAAATTTTGCAGGCTGACTTCTGTCCCTTTTTGAAACTGCTCTCTCTGAGGTTAGGCTACAAGGAGCAATGAAGTGCTGTAGGAAGAGTCCAGATTTTTCAGGGCGCACATCTTGTCTCTGCTACTTACTAGCTTTGTGACCTTGCGTGAGTAACTTGACTCTTCTGAATCTGTCAGTCAGTAAAAAAGAATAATATAGTATTACCTATTTCACATATTGTCAGGATCAAAGGAAACTGTGTAAAGTGCCTTGTAAACATTTAAATACTGTATAATGTAATATCTTATTCCGGTATGATAGAAGAAAGTAGACCACACACGAGCGTTGACCATATCAGGAGCAGTATAGGAGAGCACTGGTCTCTGAATTGGAGTCCCAGGTCCCAAACTTTGAGTGTGTATTTATGGGCCAATCTAAGCCTATTTCCTCATCTGTTAAATGGGGATGATAATACCATAATAGCACTTATTCTATCTACCTCCCGGGGCTGTTGTGATGAAAGTGTTTTGTAAATCTCAGAAAAAGGAATAGTCTGTTTCTAATTGTCAGATCCAGTGGTTTCTCATTCCTCATCATCTTTGATGTTTCTTTAGCAGCTCACATGGGTAGACCATCTCTTCTTTCTTGATAACTTTCTCCTCCTTTGGGCTTCTATGGCAACATTATATCAGAATAGGTTTCTCTTTGACTATTCCTTTTCTGTCTTTTTCATTAGACCTTCCTTCTATCCTTTAGGTTTGAAGGTCCCTGATAGTTCAGTCCTATAGTTGAGTTCTTTTTTTGCTCTCTGTACTCCTGAGGCAAGCTAATCCATTCCCATGGCTTGAATTACTGCGTCTATGGAAGTAACTCCTAAAATTATGTATTCATCTTCTAGTTGCCTCTATTTGAATGTCCTGCCCACATCTCATCTTGAGATGTCCAAAACTGAACTCACTTTTCCCTCAAATTGCCTCTCTTTTTTTATTGACATTAGCACTGTGCCAAATTCCATCAATTCTCTCTCTAAAATAGTTCTTGTATCCAAATCCCACAGTTGTTGTGAAGATCAAAAGAGATGAGATTTGTAAAGCACTTAGAACAGTACCTGACACATAGTAGGCATTATATAAATGTGTGCTATTGTTATTGTTATTACTATCCTTATTATCATTCAACCCCTTCTTGCCACTTCATTAATCTAGTTCAGATTCCTATTGCCTCCTATCTGGACTGTTGTAAAAGATTCTTTACTGGTCTCTATCTCTGGTGTTTCCCCCTACTCCAGTCTGTCCTTCTTTCTGCTTTTCATTTTCTGAATGCATTAGCCTTACTATGTCATTACCCTTCTCAAAATCCTATTTTTCATTGACTATGGGATAAAATACAAACTCCTTAACTAAATATTCAAGATCTTCCACAGGCATATTCTATCCTACCTTTCCAGTCTTGTTTCATGTTACTGTCCTTCACATACTACTCATCCAAGTTGCAGTATTTTCTTTCCTTGCTCTTACCTCTCTGCATTTCTGCATACTGCTCTACTTGCCTGGAATGAATTCCTTCCACAACTCCACCTGATGAAAATTCTTTCATCCTTCAGGGTCGAGTTCTATTTCTTCCTTCAAGATGTCCCTGCTGTTCTTTATGACTTCTTGTACCCACTTAATCATATCTTGATTTGTATTTTAGTTATTTGCACAAATGTCTCCCCATCTCTACCTACACTGGGCTTTGCTATCCATCCTGCTGTTGAACCCTCAGGATTTTGGGGCCTTTCCTTCTATCCTAGAGTTGAATTGTCATGTATGTGTTGTCTTCTTTAACTAGAATGTGATCTGTCTCACTTTTCTATTTGTATCAGTATCAGTTAGAATAGTGGTTGACATACAAAAAATATTTAATTTTCATTCATCCACTAGATTGAATGTTCCTTGAGGGCAGAAGCTATCATTTTTCATCTTTATATCACCTGGCACAGTGCCTTATGTATAATAACCACTATAGAAAAGTTTTTAGATTGATATTCATCCAGCATGTCATTGACTGAGCCAGAATAGAAGTGACCATCTTATCTTCCTTGATTATTGACCATTAAACCACACTTTCTTTTTTTAAATTTTGCAGCTGGCTCTTGCCTCTAGTAAGAGGAGAAGAAACCAGAGGATAAAGAGAAAAAAAGGAAATCGGTTTACATTTATCAAATAAATGAATTAATCATTTTTTCCCCTTTCTTTTTCTAGGAGAGAGTTATGTATGTGGTTCAATAGAACCCTTCAAAAAACTGGAGTACACTAAGAATGTAAACCCTAACTGGTCAGTAAATGTCAAGACAACTTCTGCTTCCCGTACGGTGTCTTCGCTTGCCACCGCCAAAGGCAGCCCCTCGGATGTGAGGGAGAATAAGGATTTCATTCGGCCCAAACTAGTCACCATCATCAGAAGTGGTGTGAAGCCACGTAAAGCTGTCCGGATTCTGCTCAACAAGAAGACCGCTCATTCATTTGAGCAGGTTCTCACTGATATAACTGATGCCATCAAACTGGATTCAGGAGTGGTTAAGCGCCTGTATACCCTAGATGGGAAGCAGGTAAGAAGCTTCTGGAAATGTATTTTCTCCCAAATTCTCTGTCACTAAAAGGCTTAAAAGATGAGATGTTAGACTAGGTGGGCATGTGGAAAATATTTTGTTGCTTAAATTGTTTCACTCTGAAGCATTCTGAAGGATTTGCCTTACATAGTTTAACAGAATTGACCATTTGGAGAGTCAAGTAAAACTAAATTATGGGTAGAGTTTAAATAGTTAGTCAAATATACATATATACATATAAATAAGAGGCACATATAAAATATAGGCATATATAAATAATTATGTATGTACATATATATGTTTATACACTAATGTACACATATATAAATACATACATGTATATATTTACAATTTTAATACTGTCAATCATACCCACTCCAGGGGTATGCTGGAGCCAGATCATACTGCTGTAGGAGCCAATTGTTAAAATTTTCAGTGTGAACATTCACATCTTAGAAATTGGTAATGCTACAAATCAGAGCTTGATTTATTATTTTGTTGCTTGTCTACACTTAAAAAAGTGATGGAGAAAATGTTAAATGTAAATTGAACTTAAAAATGTGTTGTGCAGACACACTTTTTCCCACCTGAGAGCCAGTTGAAAATATTTACCAGCCCACCCCTGTCTATTATGATAAGAAGTAATATGTCATGAGGTCCAAGCATGAAGTGAGTCAAAACATAACAGTAGCCAGGAGATGACACTATAATTAATTTATTTGATTCAGATTAGGTTTTATGTCTTTGTACCTGCGTAAATTCTAGTAAAGTGATGTATTAAAATGTTAAAGATTTTAAACACAGACCTAAAGAGTGAAGAACTTCTGACTGACTGAAGTTAAAAAGGTATGTTTTTATAATATTGTGTTTAAAAAATTGAGGTATAAAAATTACAGGTGTTTTTCATATATATGCTAATGTCTCTTGAATTCGTAGGCTTGGTAATAAGACTTTAAAATAACTTACAGGGAATTGGACTACATGACCTCCCATCTACTTTTCATAAAGTTACTACTAATATTAAAATTATAAAGTAATATAAGCCAACAGAAACTTCCATAAATATAGAGTAAGATGTGAAAGTTGTTCCAAGAAATTATTTTTCTTTTAAAAAATTTTAAGTTAGGACTTTCTAATCCATTTTTGATAATAGATCTCTGGATTGTTATATCTTAGTATCCTTTGAAAAATAATATATTTTACCATAGTGATTTGGAATATTTACATGAATAATACAATTTAAAAGTCAAACAAAATTAAGGAGTCAAATTAAAAGTTAATTACCATTTACCCATATGGGTAAATAAGTTTAACCTCTCAGAAGGATAAGCGGTATATATAATATCCTATTCTATTGGCAAATTTAGAATTTTTGAATTAAAAAGGAAAGGCAGTTTCAGGAATGCCATTACTCCAAGAAGAATGAATTTTTCTTCTGGGATCTGTTTGTATAGGTTCCCAAATGTTCATGCTTTATGAATTTTACAAATAAGCATAGTTAATTGAGGTTGGCCGTTTGGGTTTTTACATGATTTGTGACCTTTGCACTTGCCTTATGTTTTTTTTTTCTTCTAACCATGATCTGATAAAAGTAAATATGGATGAAGAAGCTTAGTGATTATTTTTCCCTGGCCTGTTGAAGGTCTAGGCTCCAAGGATACATAGACTAAGTATCATCAATATATCAGAATTCAACAAGACTTCTGACATTCCAAATGTATTGAATTATAAGAAACGTAATGTAGGGAGTTCACTATTTAAGGAATCCTTTGATGAATTCTTGGTGATAAGAACCAATTGATCTCTTCAGTTTCTTATGTTTGATATCTTTTCTTGGGGGGCTCATTTGATCACTGAATAAGCGAACTGAAATTACAAAATCCATAAATTGCATATTAATAAATATACACCTTCATTTTTGTTTGCTACACTTGATGAACATGACGCTGATGTTGTCTTCTGCCACTTTAAAAAAAATCATTTTAGCACTCTTGACTCAATGCTAATGCTTTCTTACTTCAAAAATTCAAGTTACTTCCAGACATTTTAATTCAGGTGCCATTTTGTAAGGTGGTTAATTAACCAGTATAATTATCTTCTTTGTACTAGTGGTAGGTAACTCATGGTACTAAAAGGAAAAAACTGATCATCTAATTTTTCATATAGTTTGTTTCAAGAACAACCTAATTTAAGTGACCTCTGCACATGTGTACCCTTTATTCATAACACCAGCATTCCAAAGGGAGACATAATAGATAAATGTATGTGTATGTAATAGCAGTAAAACAAATATTCAAGAAACCAAACCAAAACCTATAATGGACATAACAATTAGAATCTCAAGCACTCGAGTGTTCTGTAGTTTTATTTTCCCACTTGCCAAGAGTAAATACCTTTGAATGACCTAACTCTTAAAAGTGGTTTCTCCTTGTTCCACATTTTAATTCATGGTCTTTTCTAAAGTGAGTGTCACGTTGTAACTCTGTAGGTTCTTCTCAAATCTCTGCATACTGCGCATAAAGGAATTTTAAAGTACTCTGGCTGGGGTCCTCCTTCTAGCTAATCATGGATTTTTGTTGGCTTATACCACAAGGTGTTTTCTGGAGTAAGTATGAAGATTTCTACTCCCTTCTCCATCTTCTCCAGGATCTACCTGGACTGTAAGGTATTACAGTGGCTACTTTTGTTCACGCGTTCTTCAAGATCTTCATGGTGAATAGATGTATCCCAAGAAGACCACTGGGATTTTTTTTTAATTCCCCCCTCCCCTAGTTGAATCCTCCAAAACCATTCTGTTGATACTGTAATTTGTTTCTCAAAAAATTCATAGTGGTGTTATGGCATGCCCCCTTCATAGGAGTTTTCTGAGGAGTAGTGAGGAACTGCAGGGGAATTGGAGACTAAGACAGGAAGATTTTTCTACTCTGGTGCCCAGAAAGAACAAATCTACTTCTTCACGGACTGTGGGAGGCTTTAGTATGGCTTTTGGGGAAAAGACAAATCTGCTCACATAAGCAGTTTGCTGAAGTGGCAACTGTGGACGGTCTTGGCATTGTTAAGCAGTGGAGAGAATAAACTGTCTTTTCCCAAGGTTCCCCTCAGAGCTGTGCTCCTTCATGTCCAATAAGACATTGGCAGCCTCTGTAACCAGTTGTCTCATGGAGCCCACGTTTTTCTTTAGTGGGCCGCTACTCTCAATTGCATAGCATCCTCAAGTGTTCTTCCCTCTCTCCTTTTTTATTTGACATTTATTTAGTTGACATTTATAGAGCAATTTTAGGTTTGCAGAATGTTTTCCATGTGTAAACTGATTTGAACTGAAATGAGTTTGTTTTTTTAAAAATATCACATGAACCTAAAGGATTAACTCATGGAGGATTTCTACGAGTTGAATTTCTTATAGAATCTGTGGAAGTAAAATTCTTTGGTAGCAGTCATATCAATTTGATCAAATTGTGTTGTAATGTTTAGGTCTTACATAAAGGAGCAGGGGAGTCAATTCAACAAACATTTATTAAGCAATTCTTGCATAAGAAGTTCTGTATTCCTTGCTGAGAGAGAGAAAAAAAAATAAGACATTATCCTCTGAACTCCAGGAACATCTAATTGTGGATTAGCAAAGTGGCATACCAATATTCCTCTGATCAGTATGAACCCCTGGATAGGCCTGTTGGCTCTGGGATCCCTGACAATAGTATCCTTAATATCTATTGATGGGGAAGCTAGGTGGTATAATAGTTAGAGTGCTGGGCCTGGCGTCAGAAGACTCATCTTCTTGACTTCAAATCTGACCTCAGATACTTACTAGCTGTGTGACCTTGGGCAAGTCACTTAACCCTGTTTGCCTCAGTTTCCTCAGCTGAAAATGAGCTGGAGAAGGAAATGGCAAACCATTCCAGTATCTCTGCCGACAAAATCCCAAATGGAGTCACAAAGAGTTGGACGTGACTGAAAATGACTGAACAACAATTTCTATTTGTTTGACACCATGGCTATAGATGATCACATACATGAAGCTAAAAATTTAGTAAGAGATTATGACATATCTTTTCCAGTTAACTCCAGTTATCAACTTTGAACACTATGTTATTAGAGTAACCTGATGAGCAAGGACAAGCAATGGAAGGGGAACATGGTAATATTTATCTTCTCATTGTCTTAGTACCTTGTGAAAAGAAAGAGATTTCTCAAGGTAAGGGCTACTTTTCTCAGTCTCTTCCTTTTATATTGGCTAAAGAATCTGAAAATCAAGGAGGTTTTTTTTTCCCTTGTCTCTCCTCTACGTCTCCTCCCACCCCAGTCAAGCTTCAGTCTTTAGTACTTTTCTCTGCTGGTTGTACAAGCAATCTGCCAAAAAAGCCCTCTTTGCCCAGATGGCATTTGCAGTGTGATTATTTTTCTTAAGTGATTAAAGTCAGCTCAAACTGTACATGATTGCTAGAAAGAAACCATGGCACATCTCCTAACTTCCAACAATGTGTACAGGGGCATCTGTGGCCTTTTTTGGGGAGTGAAAAATCCTGCTGCTTTGAACCATTAAATCTTCCAAATCTGTGATGATTGGATCTTTCCTTACAAATGTAAAGAACAACAAATCTCTAAGCAGCCTAACCCAAGAAAGTATCTTAGTGTGAAGATCACTGATAAAGCTCTCCAGAAGTTATTTTATTTTTAAAAACATAGCTATAAGAAAGTAGGTCTCCATCCCTTCTTACTTCTCTCCAACTTTTTTGAGCAAAAGTCTGATCAGAGATATATTTTTGTCTGAAAGATATGTATTATATATACATATGACCATGTCCTTTACTCACCCATACTAAAGATCTACAGAGGGAAGCAGCCAGCTGAAATATTGGGAAATGCAAGAATTTAAAATCTTTAGCTTTGAGAGAACCAAAGCAGGCTGTCTTTTGTAGCTGTGGCTATGGGGGTGCTAATGAAATATAAGATAGATAACTTAAATTACATGAAGTTGAAAAGCTTTTGCAAGAACAAAATTAACATAACTAGGATAAGAAGGGAAATGGCTGACTGGAGGAAAAAAATCTTTTTTCATCTTGGGTACTAGTACAAATCTAGAAGACCACAAACCATTCTCCAATAAATAAATGGTCAAAGAAACAAACAAATAGTCATCAAAAGGAAAAGTATCAACTATTGAAAATCATGTAAAGACTGATCCAGGTCACTAAGAATACAAATACAAACAACTCCAAAGTTTCACTTCTTACCCAGATGACAAAAGATAGAAATAATCAGAGTTGGAGGATCTATGGAAAGTTGGGTATTGGTCCAACCAAACTGGAAAGTAATTTGTAACTGAGCTAAAAAAAAGTAGCTAAAATGTCCATCCATTCTCGTTGACCTTGAGATTTCACTGCTAGGAACATACCCCGGAGAGTAAAGTGATTTTTTTAATGGTCCCCACATATACCAAAATCTTCACAGTAACACTTTTTGCAGTAGCAAAGGAATGAAAACAAATTAAATGCCTGTCATTTGGGGAATGGCTAAAGAGACCATACATGAATTGATACAATAATATTGTGTGGTAAGAAAACAGTAAATATGAGGAATATGGGAAAAATTACATGAATGGATGAAAAGTGAGAAAAGGTGACCCAGGAAAACAATATGGATGATTGCAACAGTGTAAAAGTAAAGAACAGCAGTGTAACAGTAGAAACGAAACTCTGTATAATTATAAAAATCAAGCTTGACTCTCCCTTCTCCCCTACTCCCCTCAATCCATACACTTTTGATTCTTCGGTAATTGTGGTCTTCTATGATTCATAGTGATAATGCATCACTGGAAGAATACTGGTGACAAAAAGGATGGGATTTTGTCTCAGGAAGCAGCTTGCGGATTGCTGAAAGCACTATGTAATTTCCCAAATGGAATCAAGCTTATTCTCTTTTTCCTATTCAGCTCTGGACCCATCTCATTGTCTGTCTTCAGTGTCTGTTCAATATATGTTCTGAATTACCAAATTATATCAAAGCTGGGACAACGGGCATTCATCACCATTTGGGATTTTTCTGTATGAATTGTTAGGCTGAACTCTTGTGAATGGTTGTAAATCTTATTAAAGAGTTATTATAGTGTTCTGGGTCTTGATGAAAGGAACTTAATGTCATTCACAAACAGTGTCATCTGTAGGGACATCATCATTTATAGGGTATCTCTCTTCTATTTGGATTCTGTGCTACATGACAGTAGTAGACACCCTTGACAAACATTTATATCCTTGTTTTATCATTTATCATGTGATAGTAATAATCAGAAGAGTTATCCATTGTCTCTATCATGCAATCCATATCTTAGTACATAAGAGCTTTCAAGTCTATATTTTGTTCTCTGAAACAAAATTATTTTAGTCAACAAATCAAATTAGTCAACAAAGAATAAGCATAATAGATTCTTGTATTTTTGGCCTGTTTCAGTCAGTTGTATGATTGCGAAAGTGTGCGCTGTAGTAGAATATCATAGAGAAAAACCTTCCTATTCCTGACTCAGTGTTTGAGCAGGGGTTTCTGGGCTGTGCTTACCTCAGGTCAATAGACTGTAAGTTTATGTCTGATATTGGAACCAAATGAGATAGTCATAGGTCGTTCAACATATTAACAAAATGAGATTTACTTAGCACAGCAGGAGACACATATTCAACAATGATGTGCATTGAGGACATGTCAAATTGATTCTGCTGAGCAAAGCTCCCTTGTCTGAGTTGTCCATCATTTTCCACCAGTCTGGTCTCAGGGAGTACTTGGAGCTCTTCCTGACTATTTTGTAATCCAGAAATGATGTCAACAATTTGAGCCTTTATTACCCTGAGCCATTCATGTCTCAAGGATTGTCTCAATACTGTTTCAGGAAAAAATAGCCTACCTTGCATGGGAGCAGGGGTTAGGAAATTGACCCCCCAAAGCAAAGATGTCCTTGGTGTATGGGTATATCATATTCATAAAGATTTTATAGATGTAGAAAAATAGTATAGTTAAATTTTTTTTAGTTTATATTCCCATTTCAGATTTCCTGAGAAATAGATTTTTCAATGCCATCAGAAATTCTAATGATATCTTTATTGCTTTAATTTGTTACTGTTTTCATTATTGTAAAAGCTCATGTTTGTAGAGCATTTTATGATTTACAAGTGCTTTCAAAACCAAAAAGGCAATTGAGAGTACATAATTTACAACAATTCTGTGAAGTAGACAGTGGAAGTAATATCCTCCATTTTACAGATCAAGAAACTGAGAAGACTTACAGAGGTATGGTAATCATGAAATAGTTTAATAGTAAGACCCTTGGAAGTAGCCGCCATATCTCTCGTGTTGTATGTGTATAATATTACATATGTTGGCATACATATTTTATATGTTGCCATACATCCTGTGTTTTTATGTTTAAAATCATTCTTATAATGTGCAGAAAGAATCTATAGATGGTATTGTTTCATAATAGCTACTTTTAGGATGCGTCAGACTTTAACAAAAATAGAACACATTAAAATTAGCGATCAGCTACTTTTCACAGCTATTGATAAGGGGAGCATTCTCAGCAAGAGGTAGGGATTAATGATCACAAAATACAAGAATTTCAATAATATAAAAGTAAAAAGGGGCAGCTGGGCAGTGCAGTGGATAGAGCACTGAGCCTGAAGGCAGGAAGACCTGAGTTCATATCTGCATTCAGACACTTACTAGCCATGTGACCCTGGGCAAGTCACTTAACCCAGTTTGCCTCAGTTTCCTCATCTGTAACATAAGCTGGAGAAGGAAATGGCAAACCACTCCAGTATTTTTGCCAAGAAAACCCCAAATGGGGTCACAAAGAGTCAGACACAACTGAAGACGACTGAACAACAACAAAAAGCTTTTGCATGAATAAAATTAGTGTAGCTATGATAAGATAGGGGAAGTCATTAATTGGAGGGAAAACCTGTGCTTTTAAGTATGTTTGATAAAAGTCTATTATTTAAGTTACATGTTTCTGTTCTCTAAATAGATCAAAGCTATTAAGCAATGGATAAGTGGTCAAAATATATAATAGCTCACATTTATATAGAGCTTTAAGGTTTGCAAATTGCTTTTTCATATTATGTGACATGAACGAAATACTCAGTTAACAACTAGCAAAATCAAATGAGGTAATAATTGTAAAGTACTTAGCACAGTTTCTAGCACATAGTAAGTTCTATAGAAATGCTAGTAATTATTATTAGTAGTAGTAGAAGTGTTGTTGTTGTTAATTATTTATAAAATCACATGAAATCACCAA
>NW_020954591.1:3307821-3366395 GCF_900497805.2 Vombatus ursinus
TCACATGAACTTATATGAAGCAAAATGAAATAAACAGAATCAGGTAAATGCAATGTCTACAACACTAAAGTAAAAAGAACAAAAAAAAGACTGGGGGGAGGGGAAAGGGACTGAATTCCATGTAATTATAATGACTGAGCTTGACCCCTGAAAAGACCTGAGAAAATGCACTTTCCTCCTCTCTTTGTAGAAATTACATATGATATATTGTCAGATGTGGCTGATGGGTTTCTTGGTTTTGTTTAAATGCCTTTTTTCTCTTCATTTTTAAAAATATTTGTTACAAGGGATGCCTTGCAAAGTAGAGAAGAGAGGGATACTTTTGAAAAAAAAGATGATGTAAAAGTAAAAGGTACGATTAAAAAGGATAAATTTGAACAAAAGAAAATAGATCACATTTACATTTCACTTTACATTTTGGTCTTCCCGTAATCTGTGAGGTAGGTCTGGCAGATATTACTGTTCACCTTTTAGAGCTGAGTAAACTGAGGCTCTAAAAGTAATTGACTTGCCCACTATTCCATGACTAGCAAGTGACTGGTCTCATGGCTATAAGATTATAAATTTAATGTGCATATCCTCATGTTCTGTGATGTTTCTAACATCTTCAATCAAAAAATGAATTAAGATATCACTCTTTTGAAACTTGATTTGTCATTAATATAAAAAGTGTAAACATTGGAGAAAGGAGGTTTTGGGCATGAGGAAATTAAAAATGTGGAGCTCTTTGTTTAGACTTTTTCTATTCCTGAATGTAGGGTTTGGGGCTATCATGAAATTGTTTTGTTACATGTTATGAAGGTGCACATGACCCCTTTCAGAGCTGCTTGACATACTGTTGCTTTTTACATAAATTACTTTCAATTTATGTGGCTGTCAAAGTGAAACTGAATTTTCCCTCAAAATATGGCACATATTCAGATTTTCATATGACATTAAAGATCTAAACTGAGTCAGTAATTGGTAAAAATATTTTTATCTGCTTTCAAGTAAAAAGGAACTTAAAATAGTTCTGCCAGTAGATCTGAGAAATGGAAATTTTCACTGTGATATAGTATACTATTTAAAGTAATAGCTCCTATAGGTATATGGGTCTTTGGTCCCATGCCTGTCTTGCAGTAATATCTACTTCCTCAATATCACCAAAATTATTGGTGGTGGCATGGCACAATGGAAACTGTATTCTATTTGGAGTCAGAGAATCTGAGTTCAGATCTTTTCTGATACTTAGAATCTGTGTGAGCTTTGGTAATTTAATTGACCTCCCTATTCCTCAGTTTCTTTACCAGTAAAGTGAGAGGAATGGACTATGTAACATTCTGAGATACCTTCTAGCTCCAAATCAATGATCTCTTTGAAAATTCCTTTCATGTGACAGTTGTCTTCCCTGAGAATGTACATCGTGATGTGTAGTATATTTTATGTAATTGACTTGTTGTTGAGTTGTTTTCAATTGTGTCCGATTCTTTGTGACCCCATTTGGGGTTTTCTTGACAAAGATAGTGGAATAGTTTGTCATTTCCTTCCCCAACTCATTTTACAGATGAGAAAACTTGAGGCAAATAGGATTAAGTGACTTGCCCAGGGTCACACAGTTATTGTCTGAGGCCAGATTTGAACTCAGGAAGATGAGTCTTCTTGACTTCAGGCCTAGTACTCTATCTGCTACGCCCCATGGAATTGACTGTTTTCATCCAAGTTGGCTAATTTCCTATTGTCACTGATTCTGAAATCATATGTATTTTCTCATAGAAATTTCCAGTGGATTCAGTTGAAAATTTTTTTATTAAGAAAGTTATGATGACAAAATTCCCAATGCTATATTGGATATCAGAGTACTGTGAGAGGGATTTTATCAGACTTCCCTAACTTGGAGAGATTTCCCTCAGCCTTAACTTCTTCCTTCTTTAAACGTGCCAGAGGAAACAGTATGAAAATGTGTGTGTGTGTGTGTGTGTGTGTGTGTGTGTGTGTGTGTGTGTGTATGCACATACATAATCAGATAGGTAGATAGATAGATAAAGACAGATAGATGCTATATACTAAGGGAAAGCATTGAGGGGTGGCTGGGAAGGGAGACCTGGAAATGCCTATGGCAGGAAGTAAGATTTGAGCTGAGTCTTGAAGAAGGCCAGGGAAGCCAGTGGGTGGAGATGAGGTGAAGAGCATTGCAGTCATGGGGATTGTTGTTGTTTGTCCTTCGTTCTCAAAGAGGACCATGACATCCAGCCACTGCAAAAGCATGGAATTGGGATATGAAGCTATATGCAAGGCAAGCATAGCAGTATTATGGAATGTATGGGAGGAAGAAAAAAGTATAAGAAAACTGGAAAAATGGGAAAGGCCTGGGTTATCAAGGGTTTTAAAAGCCAAAGGAGATTTTACATTTGATTCTGGAGGTAATAGACAATGGAATTTAAGTAGGAAGTGATATAATCAGAACTATGCTTAAGGAAAATCATTTGGCAGCTGAGCGGAGGGTGGATTGGAGTGAGGAGAGACAAGGAGGACAGGATGAGACAGGGACCAGCCAGAAATTTATTACAGTAGTCCAAGCGTGAGGTGAGGAGAACCTGCACCAGGGTGGTGATTTTGTGAGTGGCTAAAAGATACAAGAGGCATTGTGAAGGCAGAAATGACAGCACTTGGCCATTGATTGGATATGTGGTCTGAGTGACAAGAAGGAGTTGGAGATGACACTGAAATTGACCCTAGGTAACTGGGGAAATGGTGGTGCCCTCAACAGTAATAGAAAATTTGGATACAGGGAGAGGGTTGTTTTTTTTTCTTTTTCTTGGAGGGGGTGAGGATGGTAAAATAATAAGTTCTTGTTTTGACATGTTAAACTTAAGATGTCTTTAGAACATCCAGTTTGAGATTTCCAAAAAGGCTCTTGGTTATATGGGACTGGACTCAGGAGGGAAATTAGGGTTAGATATATAGATCTGGGAATCTTCTGCACAGAGATAATTGAATCCATGGGAGCTGATGAGATCACTAAGAAAGATAGTTTAGAGAAAGGTCAGCAAATTATAGACTCAGGGCCAATTGGCCTGCTTCCTATTTTTGTATGGTCCATGAGTTAAGAATAGTTTTCACATTTTAAAATTAAGTTTTACTGTATTTTAAAGTATAAAGCTCTCTGGCCCTACAAAATTAGGCAGTGGCCTGGATTTGCGTTGCAGGCTGTATTTGCTGACCCCTGGTTTTTAATTCTTTTTATGTCATGAACCCTTTTGGAAGTTTATTGAACCCTGTGGACTCCTTCACAATAATGTTTTTAAGAGCATAAAACAGAATACATAGTCTTATAAAGGAATCTAATTATATTAAAGTACACTTGTAAAAATGTTATAAAATAAAACAAGGTCATGATACTCCAGGTTAAGAACTCCTGGACAGAGCTGTGGGAGATACCTATGATTGATAGGTATAGTTGGTAGGCATCTTCGTCTCTTCCGGATGAGGATCTAGTAAAGGAGACTGAGAAAGAGTAGTCAGACAAGTAGGAGGAGAAGAGGGAGGTGTGCAGTGTCATAAAAACATAAAAGACGGGAGAGGATCCAGGATCCAGAAGATCCAGAAGGATCCAGAAGCAGCTATTTGATAATTGCAAGTGCTGCCAAATAGGTCAAGAAGTTTGAGGATTGAGAAAAGGTCATTTCAAATGTGATAATTAAGATATCACTGGTAACTTTGAAGAGAACAGCTTTAGTTGTATTATTAGGTCATAAGCCAGGCTATAAAGGGCTCAGAAGTAAGACAAGAGGAAGTATAAAGGAAGGGGGTTCATAGAATTACAGATTTAGAAGAGAAAAGGATCTAATGAATCCATCTAGTGCAAACCTCAGAATTTTACAGATGAACAGACTGATGTCTTGGGATATTGTCATTTGCCCAATATCTTATAGGTATTAAGTAACAGAGATAGGATTTGAACCCAAGTCTTCTGGTTCTTAACTCAGTATTCTTTTATTTTTAAATTTTTTTATTAATTTATTTTGATTTATCAACAATCACTTTCATAAGCTTTTGAGTTTTAAATTTTTCTCTTCTTCCCTCTCCGCCTCCCTCCTTAAGATGGCACACAATAGCGTGCCATCTGATATAGGTTATACATATACATTCCTATTAAACATATTTTCATATTAGTGATGTTGTAAGGAAAAATTAGAACCAATAGAAGGAACCATGTTAACTCAGTATTCTAATCATTGTACCACACTGCCTTTTGTTAGGGGCGTGTTAAATTTTGATATGTCTGTGGATATGTCCAGTAGGCTACTTAACATGCCAGAGTGAAGACTTAGATGATGACTTAATTCTAATCAGTCTACTAATGGGATCTTGATAGCCTTCCAGTCTATTCTTAATGCATCAGCTCTTCCTTCTTCATGAAAGTAGCTGTGACCATAAATGATCTCACCTACCATCTTTATAGCATGAAAATCATTAAAAATGAACCTCAAATCAAGTGGAGAAAAGCAGAGACATTCTTTTAGAGCCTCAAATTAATCTTCTGAGTCAAGACAATAACTGTTAATCTTTCCACCACTGGTTAGGCCTTCTAGTGAATAAGGAGAATTAATTGATAACTCTTAACTGTGATTTTTATATTGGCTTTGGTGACTGACTGATAAGAAGTTGTGGAGTGAAAGGTATTTGTCCTGGCTATTCACACTTCCCCAAGTCCAGCAGTCGAAGGAGTCTATGATATTACAGTGACATATTGCAGTAGATTTTTCTGATAATTTTTAGTCTTTCAAAACTGAATGAAGTGACTAGAAGGCTACTTCTCAAATGAAATGGGACTTTTAAAATCTGGTGTTTTTTTTAAAAATCTGTACTATTTTTTAAAGTATCTTTCCATAGTAATAAATTAGATAGAAGTATCTTTGTATAGCTTAAAGAAATTCATTTGCAGGGGCAGCTAGGTGGCACAGTGGATAGAGGACTGGCCCTGGAGTCAGGAGGACCTGAGTTCAAATCCAGCCTCAGATACTTGACACTTACTAGCTGTGTGACCCTGGGTAAGTCACTTAATCCCATTGCCTAGCCAAGAAAAAAAAATTAATTTTCTTTGTATGTTGGACCATAAAATAATGTGAGGTGCATAATTTGAGATTATCCACTATTATCAAGAGAAGTGAGGAGGTGTTAGGAGACCATCTAGTGGTACTCAGTGCTTAGCACAATGCTTGGCACATAATAGACACACTTAATAAGTGACTATTGATATTTAACTTTAGTGTGCACTGGAGTTCAGTAAAAGTTATGACCCTTGTAAGGAGTGTTGGTATCACTAATACCTGAAAAAAAAAATTCTTTTTTTTGTATTAGTAACTTGGTACAGTCATAGATGAATACCATTCTAAACTTATTTCAATGCTAAAGTCTAAATGTTTTTTCAAAATATCTGAAAAAATAGGTCTAATAGTAGGCTGTTAATACCAGAGAGTTTTAGTTTTAGTATATTGGTGGAAAATCAATTACCAGATATCTTTTGATAGTATCTCTAAGTGATTCTCACTGAGTTCTGGACCTCTGATTTGATTGCTCTAGGGAATTCCTGATGAGGAGAGTCTTTCTGTCAATGAACAAAGGCATCTTCTCTGCAACCTACAGTCTTAGAGAGTTGCTTGGGGCACTGAGAGGTTAAGTGACTTGCCCAGGTTCACACAGCCAATATGTGTTAGAGGCAGGGCTTGAATTCAGGTCTTTCTGACTGTAGGGTTGGCTCAGTTAACTATGCCATGATGCCTCTCAGAATTCTAGACAGCCTGAGAATTTGCACAAGGGCTGTCCTGGTAATGGACACATTTTATGCTATTAATCATCATTTGCCTGGGTAATAATAGTGTTTGTATGCTTTTCTTATGTCCCATAGTAAAGTGTAAGCTCCCTGAGGGAAACTTATTCATCTTCATATGTTACAGTACCTAATACCTTGGGTATGATAATTTCTCAATAAAGCTAATAGCCAGTCAAGCATTTATTGAGCAGTTACCATGGGTCAGTCAGGCACTGTGGCAGGTGCCAAGAATAGAAAGAAAGGCAAAAGTATGATCTCTGTCCTCAGGGAGCTCACATTCAAATGGGGGAGATAACATGTAAATAACTATGTAGGTATCTACATATTTTCATAATATTAGAACTGGTTGGGACCTTAGAGATAATCTAATCTCTTTGACTTTAATTGAGAGAACTGAAGCCAAGCGAGGTTAAGTTATTTGTCAAAGATCATGACTAGTTAGTTGTGAACCCAAGTAGATAGTGGTGTACCCAGACCATTTTTTGCCTCCAAATGCTATGTTTATCAGTTAGTCAACAAGAAATTACTTAAGTGCTGGGCACTGTGTAAAGCATTTTTTCCACTAAATTATGCTATTACTACTAGATTTGAAGTGGCAGTTAAGAGATGTTTGAAGTTAAAGGCCTAGAAGTGACCTTGAGGCTTTCTAATATCTATGGTCTATATGAAAAATGCTAAAACAAGTCATCCTAATGAAGATTAGTAGGCCATTACAGATTTCCAGAATGGAAAACACATTTATATAACCATTGCCAAGATGATGAAATGGAACCATTGCTCCCTTTGAATGAGTAAGGAAAGTAATAAATACAATGGATAAATTCAACAAAAGAGTATAAGCTTCACTCTTTTTTAAAAGGAGAGAATATGACAGAATCTCAAAGATGGAAAGGATCTCAGAGGCCATGTTTTCCAAGTAATATAATACATAACAAAGGGCAAGAAATAAGTAGCTAAGAATACCATTCAGTACTCAGATGATTCAGAGATGTGCCTGGGAGCCTGATATGGCACCTGTTACATGGCTGTGAGACTTAGACTTGTCATCGATATAAAGTTTTATTTTTTGAGAAGTTTCATTAACACTATCTTTATGCCAGAATTAACATCAGAGGGTGAAATAGGATGATCGGCAATGATATTCTGGAAAGCAGCCAATTCATTAGCATAGCATTTGTGCTCACTGCAATTCAGCTCCCTTGGGCTGACTATATTTGGAAAATGGATGATGCCTGGCTATGGAATCAGCTCCTGTACATTGAACAAAAATGAGATGCCTAGAAGAACAGGCTGAAGAAACTCTGTAGGAGCTCATGAAAGCAGAACAGAAGGAAGTACAGTGGGGATATTGATTTTTCCGGAAAGATCAATTTTTATTGATCTTTCTGGAAAGATCAATTGGTGGCTCTATCAGAGTAGTTTTCTTATGATGATACCTTGGCCTGTTAGGCTAAGAAGCAAACGCTTGACTTGCAAAGAGTAGATTAATTTATCTAATAAGTGGACAGCCTGCAATCGTATGCTGTATGAAAAGGGCTTTGGTCTTTGTGAGCACTGTCATACCCATGCATAGCCAAACCAACACTAGCATGATCTTTAAATAGCAAGCATACTTATCTAATAGGTACTTTCATTGACATTTCAAAATAGTTTGTGTACTCCTTTTTTTATTTTATTTTATTAAATTTTAGAGGCAATGGGGTTAAGTGGCTGGTGCAGGGAGACACAGCTAGCAAGTAAGTGTCTGAGGCCAGATTTGAACTCAGGTCCTCCAGATTCCAGGGCCAGTACTCTATCCACTGTGCCACCTGGCTGCCTCTGTGTACTCCTTTTTAAAATAAGTTTATTGAAACCTTTTTAAAACACGATATTTTTCTTTAGTCTCAATCCCAAACATTGAACCCTTCTGTATGACAGAAAAAAACAATAACAACAACCGATAGAATGATCACAGCTAACAATGTATGCAACATTCTGACCCCCATAGACTCCCACCTTTTCCCAGAGAAGGGAGGTTTGTTTCATTATATGTTCTCCAGGACTAAGATTAATCATCACAGTTACCCAGAGTTCAACATTTTTAAGTTTTCTTTTCATTTACATTATTGTAGTCTTTATGTATATTATTCCCTGCTTCTGCTTTCCTCACTCTGTATCAGTTCATATAAATCTTTCCATATTTCTCTTATTTTCTCATATTAATCATTTCATACCACACAATAATATTCCATTATATTCATATCTGTATCAGTTTGTTCAGGCATTCCCACTTAATGGTGATTTTCTGTAGAACTGAAGTCTGTGTTAAAGAAAAAGGATTGTGGATTCGTCCTTATTGTCATTATTGATCATATACTTTGCCCTCATAAAAATCTGTCACTTGCTGTTCCTCTTACGCAACACTCCATTTCCTGACTTTGAGTGTTTTCACTGACTGCCCTTCATGCCTGGATCACTTGCCATCTCTGCCTCCTGGCCTCCCTAGCTTCCTTCAAGCTAAAGTCCTGCCTTCTCTAAGAAGTCATCCACAGTCCTCCTTAATCTCTGTGCCTTCCTCTGACACTCTCCAATTTGTCATGTACACAATTAGGTGTTTTCATATTGTCTCCCCATTAGACTGAGGAATCCTTGAGAACAGGGACTTTTTGCTCTTTTATCCTCAATGAGTTTGTTGTCATCGAGCATGTCTTCTTGACAAATCAGCATTTAAATTTACAGCAGATATTTCTTGTTCCTTTGTTTACATTTCCTGGCTACTTGGTGGCCTAAGATAGCATTTGATAAGAATATACACATTTAGAAAACTGATATTGCATTTAGTAACAATCTAATTGAACTTTTAGAAAAAGAATGAGTCTCTGAAGATCATTTACTATTGCCTGTGGAATCTTTTGAGTTGAAACAAATATCTTGTGCATTATTTTAATATACATACTTCCCAGGGGTGATCGTGGTCATGAAAAAATCTAACTATGAAATCTGCTATATGAGCAGAATCAATTTGCATTGTGGTCTTCTGTTATGCCCTATTGGATCAAGAGTTTATGTGAATTTTATTCATACACTTAGGACTTTAAACATTTTAATTGCCTTTTAACATTGAGATTATGTGGTGTTATTTTATTATTGGAAGGCTTAGCATAATTTCTAAGAATATGATGGGGTAAGAGATTTCATGTCTCCAAGGTATAACTTATGGTTTTCAAAATCTGCTTTGTGGCCCAATGTACATAGAGATAACTCTGCAAGCATCGCTATACCCACATTTTCTACCCTTTTTTTAAAGGCAGAAGTGTGTGGTTCTAACATTATTAGAAAGTATGATTTAATCTTAAATAATGGTTTCATATCTTGAGAGATCAAAGAGTATTTTATAACATTAATAAAACCTTGCTTTTCAGAGGGTCAGAGTAATATTAAAAGCCTGCTTTTAATCATGACATTTTTTTCTCTGGCTATCCAGAAATATAGTCCATATCCGTGGAGCTTTGAAAATATTATAATAGGCTTGTAAATAAGTATAGACATTGATTCCTTCCCATGAAGGTTTTCTAATGAAGAGCCACAGATTTATGAGGAACGATGTGATTGGTCAGATCTGTGCTTTAGGAAGATTGGCAGTATTATCAAGAAGTAGGAGGAATGATCAAAATGGTAGAAGATCCCTGTTTTTCTTAGCTACTTTTAATAATATATAATTATATATATTAGCTATCTCTATTATTAAACCTCCTTTGATGGGCCATCTACTTCCTCCTATTATTAAGTTGCCCAGGGCTTTGTACTAGGACCATTTCTCTTTGCTCTTGACATTTTAACTTTTGTTAAGTTCTTCTATTTCCATGGCTTGAATGCTGATGAATCTCAATCTCTATGCAGAAGATTCCAAATGTAAATTTAGTCCAATGTTTCCCTAAACACTAATTGTCCTTCTTCAGTTGCTTGTTGGGTATCTTCACCCACATGCCCTGTGCTATCTCAAATAAACCTATCCAGAACTGAATCCATCATTCTCCTCCCTCTCCCTCCCCAACATGTTCCTCTCAATTTCTCTTAATTAATTTATCTTAAAATCTAGGTAGTGACTTTATTTCCTCCATCTACTCTCTCCCCCAGCATGTTCAATCATTCAACAAATATTAAGAGCCTACTATGTGGCAGGCATTGTTTGAAGGGCTAGGGATACAAAGAAAGGTAAAAGAACAGTTCTCCTTCACAGTCTAATGGGGAGACATGTCAGCAACTCTGTATATACAAGCTATATATAGGACAAACAGGAAATAATCAACAGAAAGAAGACATTGGAATTCTGAGAGATGAGTAAATACTGCTTGCAGGAGGTAGGATTTTAGCTGGGACTTAAAGGAAGCCAGAGAAGCCAGGAGGCAGCGATGAGGAAGGAGAGCATTCCAGATGTGGGGGACAGCCATGGCAAATGCCCAGAGTTGGGAGATAGAGTTTCTTGTTTGAGCAAAGCAGAGAGGCCAGTGTCAGTGGGTGAAATAGTATGTTGGGGAATAAAATGTAAGAAGACTGGAAAGTTATGGGGCAGGTTATGAAGGACTTTTTGGAGGATTTTTCATTTGATCCTGGAGGTGATGAGTTTATTAAGAAGAGTGAGGGGTGACATGGTAAGATCACTTCAACAGCTGAGTGGTAGATGGACTGGAGGGACTTGAGGCAGGAAGACCATCCAGAAGGCTATTGCAATAGTCAGGGTCAGAGTTGATAAAGACTTGCACTAGGCTGGTGGCACTGTCAGAAAAGAAAAGGGGGCATATATGAGAAATGTTCCAAAGGTAAAATCGACAGTTCATGGCAACAGATTGGATATGGGGGATGGGGAGTGGGGCAGAGAGAGTAAGAAGTTAAGGTTGACACCTAGGTTGTGTGTCTGGGTGACCTGGAGGATGTTGGTGCCCTTGATATTAATAGAGGAATTTGGAAATGGGGATGGTGTGGGGGAAGGAAAATGAGATCAGTTTTTGACATTGGGTTTAAGATGTCTATAGGACAATCCTGCTCAAGAGGTTAGAGATGCAACACCAGAGGTTAGCAATTAGGCTTGAGAATCATCAACAGAAGGATGATAATTGAATCCAATGGGAACTGATGAGAATACCAAATGAAATAGTATAAAGGGAGAAAAGAAGAGGCCCTCAGGCAGAGCACTTTGGGACACTCACTGTTAGTGGGAGAGACCCCGATGAAGATCTAGCAAAGGAGATGCAAATGAACAGTTGGATAGGTTGGAGGAGAACCAAGAGAAGAGTAGTGTCCTGAAAACCTGAAGAAAATAGAATAGCAAGGACATGAGGGTGATTGACAGTGTCAAAGGCTGCAGAGAGATTGAGAAGGATGAGGATTGAGAAAAGGTCAGTATATCTGGCAATTAAGAGATTGTTAGTAACTTTGGAGAAAGCAGTTTCAATTGAATAATGAGGTTGGAAGCCAGATTGAAGAGAGAAAGAGAGAGGAAAGAAGGTTGAAGCATAGATTGTAGGCAGCCTTTTCAAGGAGTTTACCCACAAAAAGGAGGAGAGATATGGGACAATAGCTAGTTGGGATAGGATGAAACAAGTGAGGGTTTTTTCAGGATAGAGCATGTTTTGCTGGTAGAAGGGAAGCAGTCAGTAGACAGGGAGAGATTGAAGATAAGTGAGAGCATAAGAATGATAGAAGGAACAGTGTGCTAGAGAAAATAGCAGAGTGGGATCACTTGGACAAGTAGAGGACTTTGCCTTGATAAGGAGAAGGGCCACCTCTTCATGTGAGATGGGGTGAAAAGGAGGTAATGGCCATTTGGGTGATATGCAATAAGGAGGAGGGTAAAAGGAACTCTTGGCAAATGTCCTCAATTTTTTCTTTGAAACATGAGGCAAGGATGGGGAAGATGGGGAGCCGTGAAAGATTTGAGGATAGATGAAAGGAATATCTGCTGTGGTGAATGGGGTGGTGAGTCAGTTAAGGAGGCATAAAAGAACTGCCTTTGAGCAAGTAGCAAGGACCCAGTTAATGCTACATAACATAGTGTTGTGATTTGCTCCACTCAGCAGCACGTGTATAGGAGCTAAAGCAGTAGACGGTGGAGGTAATCCGAGGCTGGGGATTGTCAGGGCAGGGTCCAAGATCAGCAACACAGTAACGGAGCAAGAGGCTCAGGAGAAGACAGCATAGAGTTTAACTTCTTCACCAAGGAATCAGTTTGGGAAAATGAGGAAAGTGTCATAGGACAGAGACGATGGCCTTGGAGGGAACCGAGGGTAGAAGGATCAAGGGCTTTCCCCTCCTTTCTGTCCATTCTGTCCCTACCTCCAGTCTCTCCCAATCCAATCTACCTTCTTTTTGGTTGCCAAAATAATCTTCTGATTCTAGATTTTAGATTTATTCCATTTTGGTCCTCTTCATTCACTTTAAGTCCCAGTAATGGACTACTCATTCTGTCCTCTGACCAGAGGCAGCTGTGCCTGGAGTCAGGAAGACCTGAGTTCAAATCTAGCCTCAGACACTTACTCGCTGTATAAACCTAAGCAAGTCACTTAACTCTATTATAGTTTTCTCAACTATAAAAGGGGATAATAATAGCACCTACTTCACAGAGTTGTTGTTAGGATTAAATGAGATATATTTGTAAAGTGCTTAGCACACAGTAGGTAATATAAATGCTTATTCCCTTCCCCTCCCCCTTCCTCTTCTTTCTTCATGCATATATATCATGCCCAGAGTGGACTCTTCTATCAATTCAAATCCATTTTTTTTTTTGCTAGGCAATGGGGTTAAGTGACTTGTCCAGGGTCACACCAATCCCTTTCTTTAAGGCCCAAAGTGCTTAGCTATAGGTGGTGAGACTGGGGATTTGACTAGGGTACCAAAATTTAATGGTTGCTGATGTTATTTACCCTCTTTGAGCTGAGCTTAGTACCTAGTTAGCAATAATTTTCAAACTTGGGAAGAAATATCATCAGATCATTTCCCTTCCTGACCTCTCTTCATGTTGTTGCCTTAGTCTTGGCCTCAATCCTTCCTCTCCCAGCATCAATCTTGTAGTGTCCTGGGGTCCATTTCCTGGTGGGGCCTTCTGTCTTAAGGATTTTATCCATTTGTCTAAAGAATTTGGTCAGAGGGAATGCATATTTTGTGTTGCTTGCCTTGGGCTCTAAAATTGCCAGTCCTTCTCCTCAATTTTTCTGATAGCATCTAGAGCAAAGGACAGATATATCCCAGACTATCCCATTCTACTTTCTATCATGATTCTTTGTATGCAGCTTGACAAGATGTCAAGTTCCTCAAGGGCAGTGACTGGCATAGTTTCCTCACCCCAGTTTGCACATGAGAGGCACTTAAATGTTGAATTGAATCAAATCTTGATGTAGATCATTGTATCAGTACGTCAGCAATAACCATTTATTGAATGGCTACTGTGTTCCAGGCACTCTGCTGCTATGCTGTGCTCTGGAAATACAAATATGAAAAAGCTGTCCCTACCCTCAAGGAGCATACAATCTAATGTGGAAGCTGAAGGGGGCGGGGAGACGGTAGGCGATAGGAGATGGAGAGAAGATAGCTGGTGTGGGGACAGGATGGAGAAACCCAGTAGAGTGCAGCTGAGTGGGAAATGAGCTGGCTGGTTTGGGTGCCCTCCTGAAATAGGGATTCTGGGGGGAGCTTCCACTCAGAGAGGCCCCAAGGCAAAGGCTAAGGACCGAAGAGATGTGAGTTCTAGGATTGATGTAATCTTGCAGGATGAAGAGGTTTCTGGGGCATGATGGAAGGGTTCAGAGGAGGGCCGCAGGGAGGGAAAGGGAAAATTAAGTACCTGCTATTTATGATGCACTTTAGCTAATGTTTGTAATAGGAAGAATAACTAGAAAACTTCAGTGACTATGATCCTATTTGCGTTCCTTTCACAGATGATGTAATCAGTTTTATACACCTTCATGAAAGCATTAGCACCCGTAAGGAAATGCAAATATGTTCATATTTTCTCATGTCCTTTGTTTTGTAAATAGGGATCCAGTGTAAATGAATACTTCTATGTACTGGGACCTATAATCAAGCTATATGATCTTAAACTAACCAGGATATTGTCTTCAGCTAATAAATGCTAATCCTTCGTAATGAAACTATGAGCAAAATTCTAATGAACAGTTTTTTGGTATTAAAGGGAGGGAATTAATTATCCTAATTCTTTACTGGATTTTTCTATGTTTTATACATAAAATTATTGGATATTTGGCTGTTATTTTTGTGTTTTTGTCTTGTGTTTTGTATCTCAAGACTGCCTGTTATATACACTCAGCATGTCAGGACATATTCCAAAAACTAATATCTTTGTACATTAGAGTTAAGTACATTAAATTCAAGAGGATTTAATATAACTGCTTTGTTTATATTCACATACAAATATTTCCCAAAAGTGATGCATGGTCCATGTGCTCATAAGATGATAAATTCAGAGCCAAAAAGAATCTTAGAGGTCATCTAACCCCTCCTCCATCTCCCCACTTGCTCTCCCCCTTGTTGTACAGGCGATGAAACTGAGTTCCAGAGAACTTCACTTAAATGTGCTTGGAAAGACCAATAAGCCTACAAAGAATTAGAGGCAGGTTTTACATCGGAGTGGAAAGAAACATCCATGAACAAAACTGACAGTCCATCCTGTTTTGTCCTGATGTTCCCTGGGGATTTAACTTTTTAAGTTATTCTCTGAGCCTTTTTGAGAGCTTAAATGCACATGTTGTTTATGTAGCAACTGGCTGCAAAGTCCAATCAGATCTTGGTTTGAATCATTTTTAATTATCTTGATTTAAGCAGTGATGATTGTGAAGCTCCCAGGAACAGGGAGACGTTGGGGCTGAAGGTTGAGGGGGAGAGAATGAAAGGATGATTTCTGTCATTGCTATTTTCCATGTCTATTGTTACTAGCCTTTGATAATTAAAGAGGAGATTGTTTTTAATGACAGCACATGCCAGGCTTCTAGAAAATTGTTTGGTTTATTATGCACAGATTTGCATTTTTACTTGCTACCCTTTCATCATGAAAAAAAATTGTTTATTATGTATCTAATTGAGTACTTCACAATACAAAGAAAGCTACATAGACAAGATTTTATTGATGCTTATACTCTCTCTCCCCTCTCCTTTTTTCATTATTTCCTCTTTTCTTTTCACCTCTTGGCGTGAACATTCATTTTTTTTGCCACTGTCTTAACTGTTTTATTTTTTTTTCCCCACCCCTGGGCAAATGTTCAGAATGCCACATAATGAATGAATGCTGTGGTTGAGGAAAGCAGTTCAAAAAGGCAAAGTATTCAAATGCCTTCTTTTCATATACAATTTAAATCTATTGTAGAGTAACCTGTTCACTTGTAGCCCAGCCAGACTGACACTGTGAACTCTGGGTCTAGAGGCAGCAGATAGAGCACTGGGCCTGCAGCCAGGAAGACCTGAGTTCAAATTTTACCTCAGTCACTTAATAACTGTGTGGCTTCAGCAAGTCACTTAACCCTGTTTGCCTTAGTTTCCTCTTCTGTAAAATGGGGCTAATAATAGCACCTACCTCCTAGGGTTGTTGGGAGGATCAAATGAGATAATGATTGTAAAGTGCTTAGCACAGTGCCTGGCACATAGTAAGTGCTATACAAATATTAGCTATTATTACGATTATTATTAATTGCCCAAGATCATACAACTAATAAGTATTAGAACCAGGATTTAAATTAAGCTATTTTAACTCTAAGTCCAGTATTCTTTCCACTATCCCACATTCCTTATTTTTGTTTTGTTTTGGTTGGGATAATTGGGGTTAAGTGACTTGCCCAGGGTCATACAGCTAGTACGTGTTATGTATCTGAGGCCGGATTTGAACTCAGGCCCCCCTGACTCCAGGGCCAGTACTCTATCTACTATGCCACCTAGCTGCCCCACACATGCCCTTTTTGAACAAAAGTTTACATAAAATGCTATTTTCATTTCCTGGGAAAAGGCTGTTGGTCAGGTTCTTTGTCTCATCAACCATGCTCACTTGGATTGCAATCCTAATAGCACCTCTGAATGCTAAGTCCAAGTGTGAAATATATACATTATGTATGTATGTATGTCTGTACTAGACTACTAACGTCTGATTTTAATAATATAAACGGAAAACTTGACTAGGTGACTCAAAAAAAATTTAAACTATGTTAAAAACTATTAAACTAGGTTTTTCTACATCATTTTTCACAGAAACATTTTTATCAGGTAATATCTGCAACTGACTGGAACGGCTTTCTAGTGCCTGACCTTAAGGTGATGAAAGATATCAAATGTTCTCTCTAAGATTCTGTGACCTAGTATTTCTGAATAAGTAATACTATGTTTTGGGTACTGTCAGTCTGAATGGAAAATGTGTCATCTTTCTCATCCCTGATAGACTTTTTAATTAACTTGCCAATTCTGACTGCAATATAGTCAGTGTCATTTTAGAAGTGATTTAGAGTGCTTCTTCCTCAGCTACTCAACTTCAATTGGATAAATCTGTTACATATTTAAGATGTTCTCTTATTAGGGCAGATAAGCAGTCATTTCAGAAACTTCCATTGGCCTGGTCTTTTCTTTTTTTTTTTCCTTTCCCCATTAATCAGTAACTATTTATTAAAGGCCTGCTATGTGCCAAGCATAGTGAGAAACACCAGCGATACAAAAAGAAACAAATGACAATCCCTGCCCTCAAGGAGCTTACAATCTAATAGACATAAAAAAAAAAGGATAAGAACCCCTGCTCTATAGGGAAGATGCAATTAGAAGTCCCCTAGAATAAGCTAATCAAATTCCAAACAACAACCAAGCAGAAATAGTGTATAAAGGATGGGGACTGCATTTGTAATTTCATTGTTAGAGGTAACTCCTAGTTATTAGTTTTTTTTTCCCTTTTAATTAATTTATTTTGATTTATCAACAGTCACTTCCCCCTCCTACCTCCCCAAAATGGCGGGCAATCTGATATAGGCTATACATATACATTCCTATTAAATATATTTTCCCATTAGTGGCCTGTTCTTTTCACTGGTTTAAACCTGTGCTGTGTTCAGGGGCCTCTTGATAATAAGAACCCTATTTGCCAGTATGACTTTCAATAAGACTTTTCCTGTTTCATTTTATCATAAATGATTAGTGTACTTGAAAAAGGAGTTTTATACCACCTCAGAAAGTTTTTCCTGTGTAGAACTTAAGGCCCACATTAGTGGAGTGAAGGTCATGCCTTTTCTATACCTGTATCAGGAATTCTTAACCTTTTCTGTGTCATGCATTCCTTTGGCAGTCTAGTGAAGCCTATAAACACTTCTTAAAATAATGTTTTAAAATAATTGAAGAAAATATTAAATTTAAGTCAGGGGTTAATAAAAACAAAGATATAACTTCTTTTCCCTATCCAAGTTCATAATAAGCTCCCTGAAATATATCTATGGACCTACTGAAGGTTTGCTTCAAATTCCATGTCACAAACTTACTAAGCTGTACAACCTTGGACAAGACATTTAACCACTGTTTGCTTCTGTTTTCTCAACTGTAAAATGGGGATAATAATAGCACCTCTCAGGGTTGTTGTGAGGGTCCAATGAGATAATATTTGTAAAGGGCTTAGCATAATACCTTAGCATAATAAGCTCCATATAAATTCGAGGTCTTATTGTTAGATATTGGGCTGATAAAAATTTTAAGAGAGTTATTTGTTCTAGAATCCTTTATGTCAATGAAATTACTCCTTTCTATACAGTAATAAAAATCTGACATACATTAATGACCACATAATTTAGTTGGAAGTCACTCAATCAGCATTTATTAAATATTCACTTAATGATGCATTGGCAGTGCCAGGTGTTAATGATATAGCTAAAAAGAATAAACAATCCTTACTCTTAAGGAGCTTACATTCTAACTGAGGAGACAATATGTGGGGTACAGTGAAAAGAGTACTGGCTCAAGAGCCAGTGGTCTTGGGTTCAAATCCTACTACTGCTTGCCACCTATGTAACCTTGGACACGTCACAACCTCCTTTGGGTCACAACCCCCCTTGGCCTCAGGCTCCTCATCTGCAAAATGATGCTCCTTCTGGCTCTAAATCTATGATCCTATGTACATATATAAGTATATATATATATATACACATACTTGTGTATGTATATTTATACATAAATATACATATATACATATACACTTATATACATATTCACTTGTGTGCACAAATGTGAATAAATACAAAGTTGGGGAAGGAAGGTATTAGTAGTTGGAGGGGATCACAAAAGCTTCGTGGAGAAGGTATGTTTGAGTTATGTCTCCAAAATAGAGGGGATTCTGAGGTTAAATTTAAGAGAGGAGTGCAAAGCAGTTGAGGTGGAAGATGGGGCAACAGAGAAAAAGGCAGTTTGGTTGGATTATAGAGTGTGGGAGGGAGAGCAAGTTACTATATAATGATGTCGGAAAGATGAATTGTGGCTAGGATGTGAAGGGCTTTAAAAGTTAAAAAATTTCTGTTTTATCTTAGCAGCAATGAATTAGAGAATCACGAAAGTTTGAGTAGGGGGGACTGACATGGTCAGATTTATTCTTAGGGAAAATTACTTCGGCAGCTGAATGTAGAATGAGTTGGAGTGAAGGCAGACTTGAGGGTGGGGGCATCGATTATGGGGCTATTGGATTCATTTAGGCAAGCAGCAGTGAGAGCCTGGCTTAAGGCGGCAGCTATGCGAGTAGACAATAGGGATCAGATGTGAGAGATGTAGAACTAGAAACAGCAGGTTTTGGCAACTGACTTGTTGAGGAGGGAGAGTGAGTATAAGACTAAGGTTCTGAACCTAAGAGACTGGGAAAATCTGGTTCCTTCAGTAGAAATAGAGAAATTTGGAAGGGGTGTAGGTTTTGGGGAAAAGATAATGAGCTCTCTTCTAGACCAGTTGAGTTAGAGATGTTCAATAGGTAATGTGGGACTGAAGCTCAAGGGATATATATATAGGTCTATGAGTAACCTGCAGAGATATAATTGAACTCTTGGGAGCTTATGATGTCACCAAGAGAGGGAGAGAGAAAAGATGAGGACCCAGGACAAGGCCTTGGGCAACACCATAGAGAGTGTGATATGGAAGATGTGTCAGCAAAGGAGTCTAATAACCAGCCAGTCCAAAAGGCAGGAAAAAATAAAAACTCAGAGAAGAGAAAACATTTTGAAGGACGGAGGTGCTCAACAGTGTCAAATATAGCAGACAGGTTGACAAGGATAAAGGCTAAGAGCAGATCATCAAATTTGTTGAGAGATCATTGGTAACTTTGGCAAAAGCAGTTTCAGTTGTAATAAGATCAGAAGCCAGATTGCAAGGGACTGAAAAGTAGTGAGTAAGAGGAGAGAAAGTGGAGGCACATATGGGGGTACTCTTTCTAGGAGTCTGAGACAGGGAAGAGAGATACAGGATGATAGTGTGGAGATAGAAAAGTTTTGGGTTTTTTTTTTTTTAATGAGTACAGAATATTTCTAAGAGATACTTAGAATGACAAGTCATGCATAATAAAAAAAAATTGTATTAAGACTCTTAGGTTACATGTAATATTTGTAGTATACCAGTACCTCCCCCTCTTCAGAGCTTTATTTGAATTTGTGCATTTTTCTGTTTAGATTATAAATCTGTTTTCTGTGCCTGACTGATCTTGCTTTCCACAAGTGATGTGAATAACAGTTCTCCATAGTTCTGTCATTCAGTGTGTATTTTTAGGCATTATTTAGGTCTTTTTGTGACCTTGTATGATTAATTGGCTGTTGTAGCTTATAACTATGAAACTATTATAAACCTCTGAGCCACTGAAGGACCCTGTTGGTTTTGCACATCCAGTGCACAAATATAAAAAATGTAACTCCTTTTTTTTAAGGAAAAATTAATATTTTTGCTTTGTTCTGTGTAAAACAGTGCCTGTTCTTCGTTGTTTCTTAAGATAGTGGGGCATTCTAAATAGCAAAATAAATGAATCTATAGAATCAGGAAGCTGGACTATGATTGCTAAGGTTTAGTATGGATTTTTAGATTTTGATGTAGTAAGAACACTCAAATATTAGAAAGCTTATTCCCCTCAATGTGAATTTAATCCTTACCTCCCCCCCTCAACTTTTCCCAAGGAGAGATTAAAAATATCTGTGGGATAGCTTGTTCCCAAAAGAGTATCAGTATCAACGGGAAATCTTATTTCAGAAAGCAAAGTCAATCGATATTTTATACTGAGTACGTTTAAAGAAAGTTAAGAGATTCCAAAAAAAAAAAAAAAAAGGAAAAGAAGACTATTTTTAAAGGGGGGTGATGCATGCAGGAATTCCAGATTTGATTTAAAGCTTGTGCTAGGATACAAGAAGTAGTTGGTCTTGGAATCAGAGCACCTGGGTTCTAATCCTAGCAACCGCCACTACCTTATTTCCTCTTCATCCTAGACAAGTTGTTTCTCCTCACTTGGTTTCAGGTTTTCCCTCTGTAAAACAATGGGACTGGATGATCTCTGCGGTGTCTTTCAGCATCCTACGAGCCTATGAATTATAGTTTATTTGTTTAGGTAATTCGTGACTGAGGTTAAGTACAAGTTACTGATAATTATGGGAGCTGGGTGGCACAATGAATAGAGCACTAGCCCTGGAGTCAGGAAGACCTAGGTTTAAATGTGGCATTAGATACTTACTAGCTATGTGACCTTAGGCAAGTCATTTAATTCCTGTTTGCCTGTGTTACCTCATCTCTGAAATGGGGATAACAATGGCACCTACCTCCCAGGTTGGGTGTGGGGATCAAATGAGATAATGATTGTAGAGTACTTAGCACAGGGCCTGACGTATACTAAATATTAGATAAATGTTAGCTATTATTATTGTTATTAATTACTGTATAGCAGGTTATCTTTTATGCTTCAGATTTTAACATTATTTTAGGTTTATTTTATAGCTTATCCATTGATGTTTCTCTGAATTACCTCCTTATTAAAATTTTTAAAATTTTTAAATTTGAGTCCCAACAGTGTTGTGCATCAAAGTTTTCCTATAGAATCATGGCTACAGAGGAACCTAAGAAGTTATTGAGACTTTTTAGATAACATCAACAACCTACCTGATACATAAATCCCCTCTACAACTCATGTGAAAAATGATCATATAGCCTAGCTGAACACTTTTAAAGATGTGTAGCTCAGCACCTATTAAGGCACTACATGACATCTTAGACAGTTCTAATTATTAGATGGTTCTTATTTAGACTGGCCAGAAATCTGTTTCCTTATGACTCATGCTCTTGGTCCTATATCTCTTAGTTCTAGGACAAATTTGATTATAGGAGCATACACTGAGAACTTGGAAGGAACCTTAGGTGTCATCTACCCCCTATTCCATGAGACTTGGATATCAACTTGAAGAATGTTTGAATTAGAAGGAACCTTAGATAACTATTCTTTTATAGCTAAGGAAACTGGAAGCTAAAGAGGTTAAATTAAATGTCTTGTCTAACTAGAAACTGTTAGAGTCTGTGGAGCCTGGTCTTCTGTATATGTAGCCTCAAAGCAAATTAACTTGCAATTAACAAGAGACCCAGTATAGTGTTGTGGAAGTGTTAGAACTGCAATCAGTTCTAATCCAGTTAGAAATGGGTTTGAAGTTTGCCATTTACTACTTGCGTGACAGTAGACAAATCACTTAACATCTCCTCATCTGTAAAATTAGAGGAGTGAAAATGGCTCAGTAGTTAGAGTGATGGACCTGGAGTTAGGACTTCAAATTCTGCCTTAGACACTTACCAGTTGTGTGACCCTGGATACTTAAGCCCTGTCTGCCTCAATCTTTTCATCTAGAAAATGGAGACAATAATAGCCCCTAGCATTCTAGGATTGTTTTGAGGATCAAGTGAGATAATATTTGTAGAATGTTTTATAACACTTAAAGTGCTGTATAAATGTTAGCTGTTAATATATACAATATTATAATTATTACAATAATTATACAATTATAATATATAACATGATACTATAATTATTTAATATAATTATTATATCATATTATCATAGTTATTATTGTATTATTATCAACTACTTATTTCCAAGAGCTGTGCTAAGTGCTGAGGATTTAAATATAAAAGCTGAAATAGTTCTTTCCTTCAAGAATTTTAAATTCAAAAATGGGGAAGTCTGTACTCACCTGGGAGTGGTAGCCAGGGATGGGCATTTTCAGGCAGAAAGTTACAGGGTTGGCAAGTTGAGTGATGGGGAGTAAAGTGACACCCACCCTCACACACACCCCTACCCCAAATCTGAGAACAAAGGCAGAGATGAGGGTGAAGGCAGGAATGGAAAGGGTTCTGTGTCGCAAGGCTGCTGATGACACTGGGTAGGGAGGGAAACAAGACCAGGTTCTGCCTAAAATAGTGGACCAGGTGAGGCAATCATTAGTCAGGACAGTGATGGACCTAAGGATGGAAGTTCTGGAAATAAAAGGTTAAACTCTGCAGGTCCCATGATCCTAAAACACCTAGCTGTCTTTCATGTAATCTATTGTCTATACACATCTCTTCTACCTCCTACTTGAGCATTTGATTTTTTTTTAATTTAAGCATTAGACTTTGCTTTTGTCTTTACAAAAATTTCATCTTCTTAGTTTAGTTGAAACCCTATTTCAACTTGTTGAGATCTTTCTGAATACTGATTCCATCATCTAGTATGTTATCTGTCCCTCTCAGGGTCATGTCATCTGCATTTTTATTTGATTAAACATGCCATCTCTGTCCTTGGCCCGCAGCATATCACCCAAAACCTTAGGGGTTGATGCTGATTTGTTAATAAACACTCTTTGGGTCCAGTCCTTTAGTCAGTTACAAATTGACCTAGTTCTACTATCTCCATTTTGTCATGAGAGACTTTGTCAATTACCTTATTGAAATCTATGTATGTGTCTACATAATATCCCCAATTTATCAATCTAACTCTATCAATAAAGGAAATGACACTTGCTATCTCAGTAAATATCAACTATAATTAAAATGTTTCTTTGTCGTGCCTGGTATGAGGCTGCATCACAAAGCATTTTATGATGTATGATACCAGGGTGCAAATACTTTGTTGTTCATTTTGTCTTTGTGTCTCCAGCATCTAGCACAGTGACTTTCACATCATGGGCCCTGGGTTTTCTGGAAGACTAACAAAACAAATTCTTCATTCCCTGAAAGGACAATGCAACACATTTGAGGAATATAGAATAATTGAAAATGCATGATCTGTTGAGCTTTAATCTGAATGGATGAAAATTTGATAATCCTCTCAAGAAGAACTAGAGTTCTGATTAGATACCAACTGAGACAACAGCGTTGATCTATATGCATTTCCAACTGGGAAATCAAAGGAAGATCTCTGATTTCTTTCCAACGTTTTCTTCACTACTGTACTAGAGAAAATAAGATTTGTCTGATTCTATGTTTCTAATGTTGAAGGAAAAGGAAATCAAATTAGTTTAGAAGTGAGTGGTTTAAGATGTAGTCACTGGTTGAAATCTCTGATGTAGTGTGGTGTGGTAGGATGTGTGTGTATGTATTATACATAAACACAGACCATATACTAAAAAGTATGTACCATATCCCTTAACTCCAAATAATGTAACTAACAACATGCTCTACACACTTTGCTCTGTAGACTCAATCCATTAAAGGTGTGAAATAGCTGTAATCAATGCCTGGATTCCCCAACTGAATCAATCAATTAAAGGCATACACAATTTGAAAGGAATGAAGTGTTTTTGAGCCACTGAATAAAATCAAATAATGACATAAGAATTGAATTGGGCTTGGTTAGAAGAATCAGATAACTTCTAGGCCTGTGTATATCAGAAGAGAGATTCTAGCATTGAATCTCTTGGATCACCCCTTTCACTTCTACTAGAGGGCAACAAAAAGGTTGGGAGATTAGCCAAGAGGGAGTGTCATATTGTACCTCCACATACACACTTTGACCTTATTAACTTATTGACAGCCTTATTAACTGAGAAAGATAGGAAGATTCTAACTTCCAGGAGAGGGAACATACAATGAAGTTAGCAAGGTAGGTTGGAGCCAATTGTAAAGAACTTTAAAAGCTAAATAGGGAAATTTATATTTGATCTTAGAGGCAATAGGGAGTCATGTATATACCTCTTAAGAATTTATAATGAACTGTTCTTATGGTGGGAGGGAGGGAGAATATTACAAATATCCAATTGATGATGATTATTTTTAGGGGAGTAACATTTTGTTGCTCTTTATGTTTTATTTCACTGGAGTAGATACTGTTATCAGGATTATATTACTTCCCTAAAGCAGTGTGAGGAATTCCTATGATGCCAGACCATTAGGAAGAGTTTCTAAAAAAAAGTGTCAAATCTGATATGCCTCATTTATTATGAAATATTCCAACCCTAGTCCTAATACGTGGGTGACTTATTGGCCACTAATGCAACTTGATGATGGGGTATCTACTCCAGGGTGGTATTCCTGAAGGCTGTGCCCCAAAATCACATGGAATGGGTTTGGGTCTGAATTACCTATGTTGATAATGTGATGAGATAATAGTTCCATAGGAATACAGTATGTAACTCAGAAACATATAAGGCTTCTTAGAGAAGGAGAGATTTAAGAAATTGACATATAGACCTAATTTCAAGTAGGCAAAATGTTAAAGAAAAGTGTTAAGATTATGATGATGGTGATAATAATAATCGTAATAATAATGATAAATAGCTAACATTTATATTGTGCTTACTATGTACCAGACGCTACACTAAGAGCTTTATAATTATTATCTCATTTGCAACAATTTTGAGAGGTAGGAGTTGTTATTATCCCCATTTTATTGATAAGTAAACTAAGGAAGACAGAGGTTAAGTGAAATTACTTGAGCTAGTCATTGTCTGAGGCCATATTTGAACTCACATCTTGCTGATTAGATGCCCACTGCTCTACATAGCTGTAGCACGTAGCTGCCAGCAGTGTTACTGCATTCATTACTTTAATGGTTTGGGTTAAAGGTATTGTGGATGTGTGTCTTTTTTTCTCTTCTAAACATATATGAATGACTTGCTAATATTAAGATAAAGTCTGTGATTGAGAAAGTATTTCAAAAGAGTGCCTTTTGGGGGCAGCTAGATGGCACAGTGGATACAGTACCAGCCCTGGATTCAGGAAGACCTGAGTTCAAATGTGACCTCAGATACTTGACACTTGCTAGCTGTGTGACCCTGGGCAAGTCACGTTTCCCCATAGCCTTGCCAAAAAAAAAAAGTGCATAAAGAGTATAAAACTAGTGCTGGCCCTAGTTCAGCCTAGAACGGAGGGGACAAACACAGGTTTAGGGACCCTGTTTATATCTGAATTTGACACTTCTGGTCTAGAGTATAAGACAACATTAGTAGTGAGACTTCAGAGTTTGGGTTAAAGGAGTAGAAAAAAATTTTCCCTTGGAATTTAGCTTTAAACGGAGAGACATATACATACATAGGTGCATGTGTATATGTGTGTATATATATATGTATATATACATGTAAAATTGCTATTGAAATTCAGCAAAGGTAGACTGAGACATGTATTCTCCGAGCAAGGTAACTGACTGCCTCAATTAACCAAAAGACCCAGGAGAGGAGACACAGCTCCTTTTTATAAGATTAGAAAAAAGAGTAGGGTAGATGAGGAAAGAATACAATTGGTTATAGAATTGGCAACGTCCTGGGAGTGAGGACAACATGATTGGTTGGAAATCGTGAATGAGGGGCTAGCAAGACCTCTTCCTTCCCTCCTGTGAAAGTTTAGAGATACTCAACATACTTGAAAGATAGCTTGGTGGTGTAAAAGACATTAGATCAGACTCCCTGGTGTCCACCCACATTCCCCAAGGATAACACATTTCCTTGAAGCAAGAATAGAACAGCAAGGGAACTGGATCTCTAAACTTAACTCATTATAGGCCAGTTGAATTTCTGAACTAAGTTCAGAGACAAAGAACCATAGCCAATTATAGGACAAAATCAATTCATTATAAACAGGATAAAAATACAGAATCAATTTAATTTTCTCTCCTCTATGTATATATTATATACGTATATATATGTGTGTGTGTATATATGTGTGTGTGTGTATATATATGTGTGTGTATATATATATATACATACATACATACACATATTTATATACACATGGTTAGTAAAGCTTAAAACTATACCAAGACTTTGGGACACCCTGTATATGCACATACATAAACATAGCTTTTGCTACCTTTTTTGAAGTCTTTTTTTTTTCTAGAGAGAAAGAACAATCTCCTTTAACTGAGCCTGACTAAATAGACATAATAAGTTTTCAGTTTCCCTTTAATATACTGGCCACACCTCATTATGAAGGACGAAGGAGGGAGGGAGGCATTTTACCTCTCTCAGGCAGTTTACTAGAGGGATTAATTCTCATCCCCAGAATACTTCCTCCCAACACCTGAGTTCAGCTAAGGTGTGCCTGTAGATAGCCTGGAGGATTACCATTGTCTAGACAAAAGCAGACCCTAGAGGATTTGTGATCTTGTGTTTTCAGCATTACCTAAGCATATTATAGTGACTGCTTAAATAATGCTGTCATTCTAACATAGGCGTCAGCAATTGCTTCAATGGCATGAGGGGTGGGGCGTGGGGAGGGAAGAGATGAAGCAGTCACAGAAGCCACTGACAGGCTTGAGGAATAGGTTATGGTTTAAGGGAGTAGAATGGAAAGTAGTAGTGAGAGAAACATAAAGAGGTTGAAACTAACTAAAGGATCATTCTTTTATATCAAATGCAGGAAAATTCAGTTAGGGTAGATAGTTTTCTTTTTGTGTTTGTTTGAATTGGAGACCTCATTTCTTTAGCGAGCATCCAGTTTTTGAAAGATGGTCCAGTGTGCCATCTGCCCAACAAAGACTAAAATGGATTCCAGCTAGATTGCCACCACCTCCTCCAGTTTCCTTCCTGTAAATTGTCATAAATCCCTGAAGTCCTGATAACGTGTGCATTTCTTACAAAGAACAGTGTGATAATTCTGGGAGCTAGCACCCTGAGACTGACTCTTTATAAGCTTTTTCATTTCCTCTTTGTACTTTTCCCTTTCTAGATAACTTCCATTAACTATACAATGTACTGGATTGGATTCTATTTTAAATTCAACTGATGATATTTAGTATGTGAACAGTATTTTCCTTAATATAAAAGATCATCAGTAAAAGTGTGTCAATAGATCAGTGCTATGATAAATCATGAGATTTCATGCTAAATCATGAGATATCAGCTAGGGACAGCTAGGTGTTACAGTAGATAGAGGGCCTGGGCCTGGAGTCAGGAAGAGTCATTTTCCTGAGTTCAAATCTGTCATCAGATACTGTGTGACCCTGGAGAAATCACTTAATCCCATTTGCCTCAGTTTCCTCATCTGTCAAATGAGCTGGAGAAGATAATGGCAAACCACTCCAGTTTCTTTGCCAAGAAAACCCCAAATGGGGTCAAGAAGAGTCAGACACTACTCAAAATGCCTGAACATGAGCAATCATGAGGTGAGATAGGCACAAAATTGTGAAGTGTAGCTATTAAAGGTAACCAGCAATAGATTTTTGTCTTTCACGCTAGATTTTTTTAGAGGGACTGGTAGTTTAGTGTAAAGAGCCATGAATTTGGAGTCAAATAAAGTTGAATTTCAATCCTAGCTCAATAGTTTTCTACCTGTGACTTCAGAGCATGTCACTTAATCTATCTACATGTCATCTATGAAATGAGGGGGTTGGCATCTCTAAAGTCCTTTCTAGTTCTGAACCCTCTTATAAGATGACATAGGAAAGGGAATCAGCATTTATATCAGACTACTATGTGCCAGGCACTGTGCTATGCACTTTACAAATATTATTTCATTTGATCCTAGCAACATCCATGGGAGGTAGTTGCTATTTTATCCCCATTTTACAGGTGAGGAATCTGAGGCAATCAGAGGTGACTTGCTGAGGGTTACCCAGTTAGTAAGTATCTGAGGTCAGATTTGAACTCAAGTAATAATGTTAACAATAATCAGAATAACAACAACTAGCATTTATATATCTCTACTTTGTGCCAGGCATTGTGCTAAAGTGCTTTACAATTATTCTCTCATTTGATTATCATAACACCTCTGGGAGTTTATTATCTGCATTTTAGAGTTAAGGAAACTGAGGCACAAACAGAGGTTAAGTGACATGCCCGGGGTCTTTCTGACTTCAGGCCCAGTGCTATCTACTGTTCCATTGCCATGAGTTTAAAGGTGTCTTCTAATCTTAAAGAAATGTTCTAACATGTTTCCTTTACCTCTTTTGTTTCAGATTTGTTCGAAAGTAACAGAAATGCATATGGTTAAAATATGTAGTATGTGAAATTGAAGGGTGGGCTAACAGAGGTACTAAAATATCTTAGATTGTGGTATACTGGAGATCTTGGAGAAGAAATCTTTGATATTAAGAATTCATCCAAAGTAATTGATGATGATAGTTTGTTTTCTTTTATTAGACTTTTGGGGGGCCCTATTATATTTTGAAAATAGTATCTGGAGTTTCATAGTCTTATGTAAATGTTTTTTTTCTGTTAGAGTAGAATGGCATTTTAATTTGATTTTCAATAACGTGATGGCATTGTTTATAAATGTATATTGAAGATAGTTTTTTTTGAAAACTGAGGTAGGTGCCAGAAAGCAAGTTACGGTCAAGAGCACCTTGAATGATTGTCTTGTCACTTTGACATGAGTATTGTAAGAGAGATGCTTTCTTAAAAGATGTATTTCATGTCAGCAGCCTGTTCTACAAAGAACTCGTGAATGAACAATGACAGAATGATTGCTACTTTTACCAGTCTAATTAATTACTCACGAAGTACATGTCTTCAGGATAAATCTCGAAATAGAATAAGCATTTCAGGCTAAAGGTACTTTCCCTTTTATTGTTCATTTGTGTGAGGACTTATAAGAACACCTTCTGACTTCAGAGTTTTTGTGTGTGTGTGTGTGTGTGTGCGTTCTTGTCTTTTCCATTAATTCTTTAACCTAATCCTGCACCACTGCACAAATGTAGAAGACATATGAAGTCTTGGAATTGCTGCAAGGTTTGGCTGGGTTCTCTAGTACATTAGTTGTACAGAACATCAAACATCCAGCTAGAATCCCTTGTGTTCCTATTTCTAGATCCTTAAAGTCCGTAGTTCTCTAGGGTGATGAAAATGGAAGGAGACAGTAACATTTGTGTGATATAAACCCTATGTGTACCTTCACTGCCAGCCTATTTCCTTAGGGTCTCTAATTCCCTCAAATGATTTTCACCAAATTGACATTTACTGACAAGCCTGTATATGTTTTGAAAATGCCACAGGAAGTCTTTTGCTTTGAGTTTTGAAAGAACTAGATCATATGTTTGTTTGCCTTTGTATGTTTTAAAATAGTCAACAGAAATGGAAAAAAAAATGTTTTCTGACTTGATGTAAGTTTTCTGAGAAGAGTCTCAGTTGGAAAATTTTCACTTACGTATACTTAATACATAATACATGTAGTAATTGTTTTAAATATTTACTTTTTATCTTTATGAGACAGGATCTGTTTTACAGAAGTGATAATGCTTTGCCATATGTGTATTTTTATATTATATTTTCAGAAGTTGATTTGTTAGTGATGGTGCTGAATCACCTCACCCTTCAATAGGCTTGCTTTTAATTTGAAGCCTTACCTCTCATTATGGTTATAGTCCTATTATTTTAACTTGTATTTTTAAAGAAATTTTTATTGATATATTTTGTTTTTCCATTACAAGTATTTACAGATTATGCACATTACAAGAGAAATCTCGTAACAAAGTAAAACAGTTAAATAAAACTAATAATACAGTGACCTCATCTTAAAGTGTGTGCAACATGTCATTTTTACAGCCCCCATTACCCCTCTGTTTTGGAAATAAATTGACAGAAATCTATGTTCTCTTTCTCCCACCTCAAAAACCTACTGGGGGAAGAAAAGAAAAACAAATTTCTTGTGATAAATGATGCATACTCAAGCAAAACATTCCCTCAATAGATGTATGAAAAAATATGTCTCCCCCTGTACCCTCAATCTATCACCTCTCTGTCATGAATACATGTTTAATCATCAGTCCAATTTTCTGAAATATTGCTTTGTTACTGAATAATTCTTCCTGATGTTCTCCTTGATGAGTTGTTTTTAGATCTTAAGTAAAAGAGTTTTGTGGTTTGGTTTTAAGTGAGTTGAACATAAACTAGACAATGTTGTGGTAGAGAAGATTCTGGCCCAGGTTTTAGGTTTGACCAAACAATCTCTGAGATCCCTTCATACATAGATATTCTAGGATTCTGTTCATGAGAAGTAAATGAAAAAAGCTTAAAATTCCAAATTCCTAAATTTCTAATCCTGAGTAGCCAGAATGGCATGAAACAATATAAAATAAAGCTTCTTTAGCTTCACTTCATAGATGAGATAGCGTAAAACTAACTCACAGAAAAAAGGGATTCATCTGTTTTGGAACCATTTTCTTGGTTTGACTTAATTGTACAGTTCTATGCCATATTTTGTTTGTCTGTTTTTTTTGTTTTTGGTGAGGCAGTGGGGTTAAGTGACTTGCCCAGGGTCACACAACTAGTAAGTGTTATGTGTCTGAGGCTGGATTTGAACTCAGGTCCTCCTGACTCCAGGGCTGGTGCTCTATCCACTGAGCCACCTAGCTGCCCCCTCTATGCCATATTTTGAAATTTGCCAAGAAATTGACTATAACTGAATAAAACTATTTTTCTTACAGTTTACTTGTGTCTTCTGTTTTTGGCAGATGTTCACCAGTTAAAGACAATGTTAAATAATATTTCTGAGGGTTGCAATATTCATATTTATGTTATTGCTTGGATACTAATAGACTAGGCAATGCACATTTTATTTCAACTAGTTAAATTTTAATTAACATCATCTGGATGGTGTATGCAGCTCCATTTGTTCTATAGGCTGAATCTGACAGACTGGGGACTAGAGGTGAGTTAGTTAGGGACACATCTTTCTACTTAATGTCATGGTGGTAAAAAAAAAAAAGTTACAGGGGGTTCTTAGCACATGGTATGTTTAAAAACAGATTATCCAGTGTTTGCCAGGAAGCAATGTGACCTTCCTAGACACCCAACACAATGCTTTGTGCTCAATAAATGCTTAATGAATTAAGTGAGTATGGGCACAAGAACTTATACGTTGGGGTCAGTGATCATTTATGACAAAATATAGCTATAGTGATGGATCTTCTAACATAATATTTACCATTTAGTTCTTTATGACAATTCTTAATAGATCATCTAGCCTGAGGATGGATGGACTGGTCTTTCTTCCTAATACAATGACTTTAAAAACATCAAGTTGGAATGTGTGACAATGTTTCATAGAGCAAATGTAGTCAGATTTATTCAGTTAGGACACTGAAGACTATGAGTTTAAAAATTTAAAACCTGATTATTTGGGTGTGGTCAGTCTATTTTTGCTAGCCGTGGCTTTGACTCATCAGGAGTATGGCAGGGTTGCTGACAACTGTCTTTTCTTTCATTGTTTCCAGGCCTTTTCATTAGAATTCCCTGCTGTCTGTAGGAAAGCACTGGAAAACTGGTTACTAATAGAACTGAAAGGGACCCCTGCAGATATCTGGTCTAGTTTCTTGTCTTTTTTTGGTCTGGATTTGTGATTTCATTAGTGTAAGGAGCTCGTAGTGAGGAAACTCCCTCCCCCAATATAGATTGGCACCTGTTCTGCAACTTAGTGTTTTCTAGAGTTACCTGGAACTGAGAACCCAAGTGACTCGTTCAGTGTCATACAATCTATTATTTGTCAGAGGCAAGATTGAACCTGGTTCTTATTGACTCTGAGGCTAGCCCTCTACTACGCAACCTTGCTTCTCTGCCTGTATTCAAGCAAATGAATATCTGAATCTGCAACAGCTTCCTTTGATGGCTGTTAGATATTAAAATTTGTAAACTGTATATGTACTTCTTTCCTGGCTTCTAATGTGGAGAATCCAGAAACAGCTGTTGAAATAATTCAACAATAATTAAATTTATTAAGCATTTACTATGTCTGAAGCACTATGCTAGGTTCTGGGTATACAAAGAGAGAGAGAAAAAAATGGCATAGTCCATGGCCTCAGAGAGTTTATAAATGCTGTTAGGAAGGATATATCTGTGCCCAGATAGTATAATAGAAATGAGAATATGATTAAGCTCATAGGAAGAGCAAAGGAACAATGGCTTGAGGGATTTCAATAAGCAATTGCTTCTAGCTGGAGAGACCAAGGAAGGCTTCTCAGAGTACCTGAACTGGGTCTTGAAGGAAGAAGTGAGTTTCAGTGGGCAGAAGTGGGGACAGTTCCAGGCATTGAGGGCAGCAGTCACAAATGCACAGAGCTGGGAAAAGGACAGAATGAGATTGGCAAGTGGGGAAGAGGCTAGTTTGACTGGAATGTTTGAGTTGATGAAACCAGTGGGAAATGAGTCTGGGAAAGGTAAGTTACATACAGATGGTAGAGGGCCTTGAAAGTGAAGCTAATGAGTTTTTATCTTAGTGGATGGGCAATGGGGTATCATTGAAGGATTTTGAATAGGAAAGTGACATGGTCATATCTCTGCTTCAGGAAGATTATTTTCAGAGCAATATGGAGGATAGTTTGAAGATAAGGGACACCTATGAGTCAACTGTCCCAGTGGTCTAGTCCAGTTGTCTCTAAGGTGGGGCCTATAGTCTGATCCTAAGGAGTGTGTTCTTGAAAGTTGGGAATATGGGTCACATTCTAACCTTCCCTCCATAGCCATTCCTAAAGCTTGTCTCCAGCATAACCACAGCCATAGCCACCTTTATTCTCCAACATTAATTCAACTCTGCCCTTCCTTCTGCTGTGCCAACTCCAAACTTCCCCCTTCTGAACTGGATCTCAGCCCCTCGGGGGAACTCTGGGGCCTCTCCACCTCCCTATCCATTTTGGGTGGAACCTAATAAGTAAGCAGGTTTGAATACAGATCTCATCATATTCTTTGCCCCAACAAAAACCTACCCTTTTCCCAAATTCTCTGTTATTTGCTGAAACACTACCTAGGCTCACAAGATCTTGGACCCTTCACTCTTCCTCATCTCCCTATCTAGAAAGTTACCACATCTTGTCATTTCTACCTCCACAGTGTCTCTTGCATTAGTTTCCTTCTCTCTGCTCACTCCAACAGCCACCACCCTAGTTCAGGCCCCAGTCACCTTGGTTTCCCTGTCTAAAAGTTTCTACCTTTTCCAATTCAGTTTCTTCACAGCTACCAAAGTGATTTCCCTAAGATGCACCTCTGACCATGTCATTCCCAGGCTCAGTAAGGTTTACTGGCTCTATCTCTCTTTTTTTTTTTTAATTAATTTATTTTGATTTATCAACAATCACTTCCATAAGCTTTTGAGTTTTAAATTTTTCTCCCCTTCCTCCCCACGACAGCACAAAATCTGATATAGGCTATACATATACATTCCTATTAAACATATTTTCACATTAGGGATCTTGTAAGTAAGCATTAGAACCAATAGGAGGAACCACCAGAAAGAGGAAACAAAACACAACAGAAGAAAAAAATAGCAAATAGTATGCTTCAATCTGCATTCAAACTCCATAGTTCTTTCTTTGGATGTGGATAGCATTTTCCATCATGAGGCCTTAGGAGATGTCTTAGATCCTTGTATTGCTGAGAAGAGTTAAGTCTATCAATATTAGTTCATCACATAACGTGGCTGTTACTGTGCACAATGTTCTCCTGGTTCTGCTCATTTCACTCAGCATCAGACCATACAAGTCTTTCCAGGTTTTTCTGAAGTCAGCCTGTTCATTTCTTATAGCACAATAGAATTTCATTACATTCATATGCCACAACTTGTTCAGCTCTCTCTTGACTCTAGGATTAAATATGTCATCTCTTTAAACATTCTTAACATTTTAAACATCCTTTAAACATTTTTATTTTTGTGTAAATTTTATAATATAAAAAACGATTTGTATAGAAGTATTTATGTCATTTGTAAATGAATAAATATACTCATCCTGGGGGTGCATATTTAAAAATCTTTTACAATCTAATCTGTGAAATAACAAAAAAAATAGTCAATAAATATTTATTAAGTGTTGTTAACTGTGTGCCATGCACTGTGCTAAACACTGGGAATACAAGGAAAGGCAAGAGATAGTACCAGCTCTCAAGGAGTTCACAATCTTACAGAGGGGAAACATACAAACAAATGTGTACAAGTAAGACATGTTAGATAAAGTGGAGGTAATCAACAGAAAGAAGAAAGCACTAGAATTAAGGGAGTTTGGGAAAGGGCTTCCTGTGGAGAAGTGGGATTTTAGCTTGTACTTGAAGGAAGCCAGGAGGCGAGGATGAGGAGGGAGAGCATTTCAGGCATGGAAGATAGTCAATGAAAATTCCAGGACTCTGTCTTGGCAGCAGATTGAATAGGAAGGGAGATAGGAAAATATGAAGGGAGAGTACTGGTCTAAACAGTATGAAATGAGGGTCTGAACTAGGGTGATTGCATTGGGAGTGGAAAGGAGATTTGGACATAGACTGGACGTAGAGGCAGAATTGACAGGAGTTGGCGACTGATATGGAGGTTCAGCGAGAAGAGAGGATTAAAGAGCTTGAAAACTTGGAACTCGGAAGAACAGAAATACCGTCTATAGAAGTTAAGGAAGTTAAGGGATTAGGAGGAATGGGGCAGGAATTTACAAAGCAACCAAGAAGGATGATAAAGAAAAGCATCCTGTGAGAGTGGTGCTTGAACTGAGCTTTATAGAAGACTAATTGAGTCAAGGAAGAAGTAGATTCCTGACGTCGGGGACAGTCTGTGGAAAGGCACTCAGGAAGGAGATTGAGGAACAGTCCGTAGGGCCAGTTTGGTTGGACTGGAGAGTGGGTGAAAGGCTAAGTAATTGTGAAATGAATGAGGCTGGATCCAGATTGTAAAACCAGATTTACAATCTGATGAAATGATAAAGGAACATTGATCTTTGCTCTGCTGGATTCCAGTATAAATTTATTCCTCTTGTGTATTTTCCAAATTCCTGACACTTAGATGAACACATTTTATAACTTGTAATGTTTTCCTTTTCTCTTTCTTTAGATGGCCAAGCTTTTTTTGGTATGTGATTGTGCAAGTTATTTTCTGCCTAGGAAAATAGGGTAGAATTTCCAAAAAGTAAAAGCCTCCCTAAAATGCCATCTTTGTGGGAAGGACACCTTTTTTAAAAGGCCCCACATTTTCTTGGCTGAAGTTTTAAATTAGGACTGTTAATTTGCATTTCAAAGCCACCTGTTAGTCAACTTTGCTTTTGAACTGTGGGTGGTCTCCTTAAGCACACTTGATTTTTAAAAAGACTCAAGAATACATTTTCTGCTTCATTAGAGCTTTTGATAACCTTGGTCCAAAAAGGCTATTACATAACCCAATTAAGGATGGAATTGTATGCTCAAGACTTATTGTTTTTACAGAATGATGACTTTGCAATGTTGGTTTGTGTTAATGCATTGAATACAGAAGACTAGCAAATTCTTAAGTTTGGTGCTGGCTTTCAGCTATATTGTTATTCTCATATATCATTTACTTTTTGGACAATTTTCTCTCAAATTTGTGTCATTTATTAACCTTACAATGTTACAGTAAATTACATGCAGACGCTCATTTCCTAGAGGTAAGTGACATGGTATTTCACCAAACTCAAAAGATAAAGAAGACATGTTCAGTGTAGAAGAGGACCATAAAAGTAAAATATCAGCAAAAAGTTTCTGTTTGTAAAGATTATACTGTGAATTTGTCGCTCAGATAACAAGTTCTATTAACTTATTCAATTAGGCCATACGTTTCAAAAGTAAACTATATAAGGCAAAAGAGTTTTGTGTTTTTTGTTTTGCTTTATTTTGGAGAAGAGAGACAAAGAGAACATTTCTATATCAAGAATACAGAAAGAATTAGAGAATTGAGTGCTCAGTAAAAAAAAAAATTAAATCTGGTGTTGAGCCATAGTCCTTAATATGAACTGAAACAAACTAAAAATCAAAATACAAGAATTAAAATAAATCTTAGGGGTCATCTAGTTCAGTCTCCTTTTCTGTGAACATCCCTAATAGGTGGTTATCTGACCTTTACTTGGACACTTTCAGTAATAGGTACCTTACTATTTTAAGAGACATCTCATTTTTGGATTGTTTGTCCTTCTATTGAACCAAAATCTTTCTCCTTTTAAACTCTACCCCCTGGTCTTAGTTATGCCCTCTAGAGCTAGAATAATAATTTCTCAGATCCTCTTGAACTTTGAAGGCTCCTTGGTTTAATCATCATGGAAATACCCTCTACCAGTGTATAACTCCGTATTTCGTCATTCTGTGTGACTCTGTTCTCAATCTCTCTGTCTCCAGGGGAAGAGTTTCCCAACATACCGAAGGCCTTCCTCTTTTAAGTATCTTAAGGGGTACCACCTGATCAGTCTATTTATTATAGCTTCTTTCTTGATGTATGGCCAATTCCCCTCCTTTTCTGGTCATAGCTATCTTAGATTACAATCCTTCCCTGCATTTCTTATAGGTTATTTGTGCTGCACCTGTTTATATTTGCCATGGGGTTATTTGATCTTTGAATACTTTCGAAATCTTGGTGTTCCATAAGTCAGAGCCACATCATCTGGAGGATATTGGTGTGAAAGATAGAGGTTTTTGCCACAATAAGCTTGGGATCATGAGAAGCTTTAAACAATTCCCCAAATGCAATTTCTGGCCCCATATGCATGGCTTATTGATTGCAGATCTTTATATGGATCTAGTAGATCTAGATCTACTTGATGTAGAGTTTAGGAGAGACCTGGTTTCTGAACTTACTAGCTATGAAACGTTGGTCAAGTTATCTAACTGCTCTATGCCATATTTTCCCCATTATATAAAAATGCAAGTAATAATACCTGTAGTATTTACCTTGTAGGGTTTTTGTAAGGTTCAAATGAGATTATGTGGGTGATATGCTTATCTGATAAAGGTCTAATATTATTGCTAGCACAGGAGCTCCTGAAATTTCCATAGGAGAGCTCTTTTAACATGAATGCTTAGTCTTCTCCAGGCTAAACATGACCTGTTCTATGGATTTTTTTTTTTTATCTAGCATGATTTTTAGAACCATCACTATCCCTGGTTACCTTTCTCTGGACAAGATCCATTTTGTCAACATTCCTTCTAAAATGTGGTGCCCAGAATTGAATAATATACTCCAGATGTAGCCTGACAGGCTCAGAGAATTGTGGGACTATTACCACCCTTGTTCTAGATGCTGTAATTTTTTCTAACAGGCTTTGAGATTATTTTTTTTGGAGACCACATCAATTGACTGTCTTACTCTGAGTTTTCAGTTCACTAAATTCTCTTAGCTATTTTTTTTTTACATAAACTTCTGTCAAGTATAGGATAGGGAAAATTGGTTTACTGAAGTTATTTTTAAAAATTTAATTTTATTAAATTTCATCTTGTTGGTTTGGGCCCAAATGAAATGGTGCTTTTTAGGGAGTGTGCATAGCTCAGTTCAGCTGGAGTAAATAAATGTAGGTATATAATGTAAAATAAAGCTGAAAAAGTAATGATGTCTAAGAATATGGAGAGCCTTGCATATTGGGTAGAGAAGTTTAAACTTTGCTTGGTAGGCAACAGGAAGCCACTAGAAGTTTTTGAGCAGAGAAGTAATGTGTTAAATCCAGCTTGATTTCATTCATCAGCATCTTGCTATTGTATCCTTGCTTTAGTTTTACAATTACAAAAAAGCTGATTTCTCCAGTTGGATTGTAAGCACCTCAGGGGCAGGCACCTTATCATCAACTTTTTTATTTCAACAAGGTATTTAGCAGAGTTACACACATAGTCAATGCTCAATAAACCTTTGTTGAATTGAACCAAATGGCACAATTGTGGAAAAAATAGAAATAACACAGATTGTATTCTTTATACCCAGCAGCCGATCCCTCATCTCCACAACTTTCTATTGGCTCTCCCCTGTGCCTGTAATATACTCCCATTTCACTTCTGCCAAAGACAATCTCTAGTTTCCTTCAAGGCTACCTGCTACATGAAGTTTTTTCTGGTGTCTTTTCCCTCCCCAGCTACTAGTGCCTCCCCTGTCCCACACCTAGCTGATGCAGCTCTATTTTGTGTAAACTTATATATGTACATTTTGTCTCCCCATAAGCTACTCAGGGAGAGGGACTTAACGTGTTTGTATCCCCAGCACAATACCTATTAGTGCTCTCCCTTCCAAACTACCTTATATTTAACTGCTTTGTATATATTTATATTTATTAACTTCATATACTGTATATTTTTGTAAGTACTTATTGGCTTCCCACTAGAATATAAGAGGCTCCGGAACAGGGGTTTTTTCATTCTTTGTATGCCAAGTAGGCAGCATACAATATACTTAATGATTGATTCATATCTGGCTGAACAACTGTAATCAAAAGAGCATTAATGAATCAATGTCAGCTTGGAAGGAGATCTTTTGCGGTGTACTCCACTCTCTGACCCTTTTCCAAATAACATTCTCATTCATTTTTTGAATAAAGGCAAGGATAACATACTTATAAAATTTGCAGGTAATACAGCTGAAAGGGAATGGGTAATGCATTGGATGATAATTTATATTTAAAATATCTCTACAGGTTAGAATGAGAAGCAACAGAGAGGAAAGAAAGTTGCATTTGGAGTTAGAGGACCTGGGTTTGAATCTAGGCTCTGCTACCTACTAGCACATGACTGTGTAAGTTGCCTCACCTGTATGATCTTAAATGTCCTCATCTATAAAATCAGTAGGTTGGATTTGATGACCTCTAAGGCCCCATTCAACTTTAAGTCCAAGCTCTTATAGGCTAAAATAATAACACCTCTGTTTGTAGAGTGAGTACTTTGAGGTTGACAAAGCACTTTCCTTACAATAACCCAGTTAGGTTGATAGGAAAAAAAGTACAAATAGGATGGAATTTGAATGTAAAATCTTTTATTTTGGCTTAAAAATGTGTGTAAGAACAAGATAAGATATTTGCCCTGACAGGAATTCTTTTGAAAATGACCTGGTGGTTTTGGTTTACCAGAGTTTACTCAGTATGAGTAGGAGGACCCAGAATTAAATGGGAAGAGGAGAATTGCTTTGGGGAAATTGTGCAGTTCTTTTAATGACTCCAAGCTTTTCCTTCAAACAATGGCCTATATTTTTAACATCAATTTTTTCTGATGATGTTATATGTCTAAGTGTCATGGAGGATGCTATGGATATTATGAGAGTCACTCAAAGAGCAATGGAGAAAAACATGATGGGATCAAGTAGGCTATGTAGCATGTTATCAACTAAAAATTACAGAAGAGGGGTTTTGTGAAAGATGATATCAGAGAGATGTATAATGGGAAAAGATGTTTGGGCTGTTCATACAGTAAGAATAAGGATAACTGATGGATATCCAAAGCACATGGTAAAAGGGAGTAGGCTAGAGCTCCAAGATTTGGACAGAAGAAGTGGTATAAAGCAACAATGTCGGACTCAGATAGAAACGGGCCACTAAGCCGTACTTATAGACCACACATTGATGTGTGAAATTACTTATTCACATTATCTATGTTCTCTTGTAGTTTTATTTTGTTAAATATTTCCCAGTTACATTTTAATATAGTTCTTGCTGGTATTCTGTAGTGTTGCAGGTGCATTTTTAATGTCTCTGGTGTAAAGGATGTGATCAGAGAGATGTAAAACTGAGTAAGAAAGTGGGACTGATAATCTGATGAGAACAGGGACAACTATCATATAGTCTCTGTGCTCTCTCAGAATCTTTATAGTCATGAGACCTAGAGGCCTGCAACAGAGATGGGGATATAGGGGAAGGATTTATGGTAGGACATGGACAATAGTTGCATAGGAGAAGAAGGCGGTATGGGTGGATTGTGATCTTTATTATTAGTGGGAATTGTTGACATTATGGATTCATTGCAGTTTTGAAGAATGGTGCATAGTCTATACTATGGAAGAATTCCCCCTGTACTTTTTGCTGGACAGATCACCCCCTAGAGTTTTTTGTTTGTTGGCTACATTTCAAGATGGATGTTGACCAAACTAGAAAACATCAGTAGAAAGGTAATGAGGGCCTTGAAAGGTCTTGAAACTTCTAAGTGAGAGGTAGGGGAAAGGGGAATAGGTAGTATTTAGCTTGGAGAAGAGAAGGCTTATACTTAGAAAAATGACTATTTTCAAATATTTTAGGGGTTTTCATAAGGAGAAGGGAGTAGATTGAATTTGTATTGCTTCAGAGGGACACCTCAAGTCAGGGATTTGAAGTTATCCAGAGAAATTAAGAGAGAAGGGGAGATTTCAGCACAATACAATAGATCCCTAACAATTAGAACTGTCATATAGTATAGTGAACTTCCTTTTGAAGTAATGAGCTCATCATCACTAGCAGTGCTGAAGTAGATGCTATAACTCTAGACCATAGGAAGAATTTTTACTGTGAGAGATAGGTTGGACTAGGTGAAATGTCTCTTCCAAAATGTTGTTGTTGTTCAGTCATTTTTGGTTATGTCTGACTCTTCATGACTTTGGGGTTTTCTTGGCAGAGATACTGGAGTAGTTTGCCATTTCCTTCTCCAGCTCATTTTACAGATGAGGAACTGAGGCAAATAGGGTTACTTGCCCAGAGTCACAGTTAGTAAGTGTCTAAGGTCAGATTTGAGCTCAGGAAGAGGAGTTGTCCTGATTCCAGGACCAGCACTCTATCAATTGCGCCACCTCATTGCCCCCTTCCTTTTTTTTTTTTTGGCTAGGCAATGGGGTTAAGTGACTTGCCTAGGGTCACACAGCTAGTAAGTGTTATGCGTCTGAGGCCAGATTTGAACTCAGGTCCTCCTGAATCTGGGCCGGTGCTCTATCCACTGCACCACCTTGCTTCCCCCTACTGCCCCCTTCCAAATTAAGATTCTATATTTCTTGTGTTTTTCAGTTGTATCTATATGCTAACATTGAAACAGTAGGTTGTCAACAAATGGATTTTCAAGAATGGTAGACAAATCAACATAAAATGGAGTATAGTAAGAGACATGTTAGTACTGATTAAATAAAGTAAACAGTATGAAGTGGAAATTCATGGCTTTATATTGAATTCTTTATGTTGTGTTGCGTACATGGAAATGTTCTTTTTTGTCTATGCACTTAAGTTCAAAATTAATTAAAAAAAATTTAAAACTGAGGCAAAAAAGAATGATAACTCCTCACAAAAAAAAAACAACAAAAAAGAAGTGTGGGGAACACAATTTCGGTAAAATGCTTTTTCCTGGTTATTTTGAATAAATGAATGAATAACGTGAATGAAAGAAAAATAATTTATTAATTGCTACAAAAGACACGTAAGTGCCAGAGATTTATTTGGAATTCAGATTTTGTTTTGTTTTTAGAAAAATGATCAAACCGTTAATGGGCAATTTGTGTCAAGTGAGATTCATTGCGTTGGACATACTTTACTGCCAAAGACCATTTTTGAAACTTTCCATAAAAGCCAGTGTGTAGTAAGAACCATTAGAACATTAGTTGTGCAGTTAGGGGAGCCAGATTTGATCTCCAGCTGACATTTAGTTCTGTGGCCCCACAAAAGTCATTTAACATAATTAGGATCATAGATGTAGATTTGAAAAAATCTCAGAGACTGTATAACACAATCCCTTTATTTTCCAGGTGAGGAAACTGAGTTCTCAGGAAGTTAATTGATTTATCCAAGGTCACAAATGCGAGAATCATCAGAGATGGGATTTGAACCACTAGACCATGGTGCATCATTTCTTTGAACCTCAGTTTCCTAATCTATAAAATGGGGATGATACCACTTTCACTTTCCAAATGGATTTACAGGCATCTCGTTTTCCATTGCTGAGTTTCGTGAAGGTCTTTGACAGAGTTTCTCATGATATGTTTGTTGTGAGGAAAATGCTTTATAAATCCTAAAAAGCCCTGAACAAATGTGAGTTATTTCTTATTCTTGTTATCATCCCACCATATTACTCCCCTCCTCTCCTGGAATACCATGCTGTGGGCGAACTGGATTATTTGCAAATTCATGCAGCAGATGAATTTTTCACCTTTGATTAAAGGTGTTTTTCATGCTGTTCCCTTTCTGTGGTATCTTGTCCATTATCATTTGCTAATTTATTTCTTACTCATCTTTTAAAGCCTAACTCCAATGATGCCTTCTTCATGAAGCCTTGCCTGACCTATCCAGGCAGTAATGAAACTGCTCCTTGGACTCACATAACACTTGGCTCGCACCTCCAATGTACTTCTCAGTTTTTATTTTTTCATTGGAGTTAATTTTAGATATGTTATACTCTTCTCCTCATCCAACCCCCTGGTGGGAAGTTCCATGAAGCCAGGGGCTGATTTTCTCTAAATCTTGTATTATTTAAAACCTGCATCTGACCTAACCTAGTATAGCACACACAGTAGGTAATAAATATTGGTTGTGTTTAAATGAATTGTGAATATCAATACAAAATACTACTTAGGGATATGGGTAGCTATGTCTTTTGAGAAAGATAAATGGCTTATCTATTGCTTTTTCAGTATGTTCAACAGATAACCTCACCTCTCCTACATCCTAGAGGTTTTTGAGAGAAGACAGTAGGAATTGTTGGATAATTCTTGCTCTTTCCCTTCATTCCCCAAAGCAAGGGAGAAATGAGTAGGGTGGGAGTTAGGGGAGATAGCTTGGCAGGGATGAGGAGAAAGTGTATTTTTGTCTCATTGACTCAAATTCAGACTCTTTCAGGCAATTCAGGCAACCTAAAAGATAACATGAATGTGAGAAATGAATGAAAGGCAACAGGTTAACTTGGTAGGTATTAACGGAAGAATAGAGAGAGATGAAAGACTCTAAAGAGGGACAGCCTTAATGCCAAATGTGAATTTGATGTGGTTGTTGAGAAGAACAAGCGATGAGGTCAAAGAAGCCAGCCACCATAGAAGAAGATTTTAGCAGCAGCATGTTGTGTTTTTCCCAGGGTCGTGATGAAGAACTGGCTTTTTATTCTTTCCTGAGGCATAATTACTTCAGTGTTTCAAGGAGGTGTGATTTTTATGAATGTAGGTGCTCCCTCCACTACTGCTGATTGCACCCCTAACCATGGCTGAGTAGATGACCTGCTGTGCTATGGTCAAAAGAGTTCATGCCCTGTTGGCTAGCAATTTGTGAATTTAGTTAGCTGGGTGCTCAGGTGACGGACATTTGATGCCAAGCCCAGACACAAAGTCTTTCTGGGTTGGTAGGACGTGGCAGAGCTTCTGTTTTGTTGGCATAGCCTTTGACAACCCAGGATGACCTCTGTGCCAAGATAAGACATCAGAGGAGGACTTTAGCAGAGGTAATTATACATAACAATTGTTTCAGTCAGTGTTAGGCAGCAATTTGTTTTTCAATGAAACCTGAATCAGAGGACAATTTCCAGTCACTTCTCTAGCTAATTTGGTTTTCTTCTTCCAACCGCATATTGAGAAAAGGGAAATAGGTTTGGAAATTTGAAAAAAAGAAAAAAACTAGGTTAAGACTTTCAAGAATTTCACATCAAGGAAAATGTTTTTACCCTTCCCTCCTGTAAGTATGTGTATGGAGCAGGGGAACTATGGATGTGGGCCATATATTGCAAATTAGTTTGACACATTTGTCAAATGAATATTTGCTGAATTCTATCCCCCTCTTTTTTTATCCTTTGTCATAGAAAAGTAAAAATTTATTAAAAAAAAAAGACATGGCTTATCTATATGTACATCTAACTGTATAATGATATAGATTCCCTGCAACACTATGAAATTAGAGGTTGGGTGATCTATATTCTGCAGGAGTTTTACTTTAAAAGCCCAACTTCTCCAAGATTTTCCAGAAGCATAAATAATGCCAGTGTATTCAGCAGTTCTAGCCTCACGTCTATTTCTTCACCATTTTCTGTGCCTGCCCTAGCATCCCTTACCCAGTAGGGAGATGACTACATAGCTGATCACAATTACTACATAGTATGGCATAATGGAGACAAGGTGATTTTTATGAAGTTGTAAGAGTCATATGGCTTTATGACCTGGTTGGAACAAGCATCTTAGGGGAGATTCTACACATGTGACTTATACTTAATACTTATACTTAAAGACCAACACTTAAAGGTTAAGACCATTTTTTAATAAAAAAGAGTTACATTTGACTGAATGTAGTCCAGCCTATTCTTTCTTTCTATCCTGAAATATCTTGGGCACCCTGAAATGGTGAACTGAGAAGAGGTGGTAATTTGAAATGGTAAAATATTAATTTTTTCCTTAAGCATTTAAACACCCTATATTTTTATCACTTCCCTGGCAGGAATTCATCAGCAGGAATAAGAATAGCATTACCTTCTGAAGTATTTCATGTTGTCTGTAAGGTTGCTTTGTTTCATAGTTTTTATAAATTAGGCTTTCAGGTTTCCGTGGAAACCCAGTTGTCTGCTTTGGTTGCCAAGGAGCTGCATTTTCAGCACAAAGCACAGGGAACTGAGAGACTGCATGAGACTGAGTGATTTCATTCTTGGCTGTGATAGACAGTGGAAGGCTTGGTCTTCCATAAAGTGAGACCTCCATCTTGACTAGAGGCAGGAAGAGTTCCTGTAGCTTTTTCTTCCCTTTTGTTGCCCAGAAAACTATCAAATCTAAGGGCCCCTAGAGAAGCTGACGATTGTATATTATCTTAGAGGACCTGAATTCTTAACTCTGCTCCTGCAGTCATTTGGTTACAACTTATTATTCAGTTAAAAGGACCCTTATTGCTATGATTACAAGATAGCATATAAATGGTAACATTACTCTTTATTAAATTTAGCTCAGAGCAGTAACAGAGGCAGGCCAACTGTTCCTATCGTGAATAATTGTGGCAACTGGACACTTGTTGGGCTGTGTCTGAGATGTATTAAGTCTAATGTTCCTGTGCAAATAGCTGGAGATTGCATTACTCTGACCCGTAGCACAACAGAAAGGTGATTCAGATACCGAGCTTTTTCTGTCTACCAGTAGCTACTCTGGGCTGTATTCAAGGGCTGAAGTTCAATTAGAAAATGATTCACTTGGGATTTGGCAAAAGGTACATAGTAAATTAGGTGCAAGATTAATTTAGGACATTTTTGCCCTAACTGAAATGATTCTTGTTATTGATAAAGTTCACTTGAATCAAGGTGCTGGTATACTGAAGACAGCCATGCAGAACTCTGGTCAGAGACAGTGAGTTCCCAATTTTGAAGGGTATTTCCATAGGCCAGGTAAAGTCTCTCTGTGTGTATATGAGTATGTACACACACACAATACAGACTTAAAATTGACAGAGAAGGCAAGTCAAAGCACTGGGGTGGACCACTCAGGTCCAGGTAGGAAATGGACTATTTAATGGAAAACCATAAATCATAATTCCATTGATAAACATTTATTAAGTGCTTACTGTGTGGCAATATAGGCTAAAACACTGGGGGTACAAAGACAAAAAAAATGAAATAATTTGTTAAGTGGGCATTGGTGACCCTACAACCTTTCTTTAACCTCATCTAAATAACTTAGGAAGGATCTCAAAATGTAAGGCTTATGTGGACTATATTTTTTTGAGAATTAAAAAATTAATAGGAATATTTTTCCTCCCTCATCTCTTCCTCTCTCAAATTATTGCTTAATTTAATATCAATTTCATTTTAATTTTTATGGAAGAATATACTCTTAATTTGAAAGGGAATTGATATGATACAATAATTAAAATGTACATATATGATACTTTTTGTAAAAGAGGAAAATGAATGTCCTTTTCTGCATTCTTTTCTAAATATGTTGTCTTTGATCTCAGATTATTTTGATCCCATTAATATAAAAGTATCCCCCCAAATTTATATATTAAAATTATATGACTAACTAGCTGCATAATTTGGGGCAAATCACTTTACCTCATTTTCTTTATTTATTTTTAAATGAGAGACTACATAATAGTGTTCCAGCTCTACTCTTCTATGACTCAGACAATATATGTACCAGAAAACTAAACTGATTTGATGACTAAGTCACTAGAGTGGCACCCTCTATGCCACTTTATGAATGAAGAAATGTTAATACATTTTTTAATTTCTAGGGATGAATTGGTTGAGAATTTCAGATGGAGTGATTTAACAAATAACAGTTTAGCACTCCTGTTTTAACATGGCAAATTATTTAACCCCTGAAAGTAATCACCTCTCTATCTACTGTAAGAAATGTTGTAAGGAAATATTTTATAAACTGTCATGAATCATATACATTTGAGCTATTTTTGTTATTTTAGAGGATTTTTTTAAACTCAGGAAACAGAATTATGTATAAGAATAATGTATTATTAATATTAATGTATTAAGAATAATATATTATTAAGAATAATGAACATAATTGTGTACCATATTAAGAATAATATATTGAGAATAATGTGTTAATAATATATTCTTAAACATAATTGTTTCCTGAGTTTTAAAAAATGCCCTAAAATCACACAAGCTGCTCAAATTTATGATTCATTACAGTTTATAAAGCCTTTTCCTTACAACATTTCTTAAGGTAGATTAAGAGTGATTACTTTCAAGGGTTAAATACTTTTCCACCTTAAAGTAGGAATGAAAGGGAAAAATAGGAGTCCAGGAGTAATATATTATCCCCTAAGGGCAGCTAGGTCGTACAGTGAATAGAGTACCAGGCCTGGAGTAAGGAAGACTCATCTTCCCAAGTTGAAAACTGGCCTCAGACACCTACTAACTGTGTAACACTGGGCAAGTCACTTAACCCTATTTGTCTCAGTTCCTCATCTGCAAAATGAACTGGAGAAGGAAATGGCAAACTACTCCAGTATCTTTGCCAAGAAAACCCTGAATGAGGTCCCAAAGAGTTGGATATGACTAAAACAACTGAACAACAACATTATTCCTAAGATTCTATTTTCCCAGTTTGAACAGCAGTATGACATAGTTAGTTCATAGAGGACCAGCCATGGAGTTGGGAAGACTTGAGTTGTTCAAGTCTGGCCCCTAACACATTGCTTGACCTTGGGTGAACCATGGGGCTAGGGTGACACCAAACCGCCCCCACCCCACCCCAGCTTCTCTCTAAGACTCTGAGTTACAGATGAGTTCCTCATCTGCATTGGTGATTGGAGTTTTCACTTAATGAGGTCCCTACCAGTTAAGTCAGAGATTTGAACCAAAACACTACAATGACTGTTTATACTGTTTGCATGCTCCTTATTTTTTTCCTATGTTTCTCCTCAGCTAAGCTTATGTTGGTTTCTTCCTTCAGCTAAATGCTCAGTATGTACCAGGGTTGAGCATCATAGTCATAGAATGACATAGAATAAACCCTCACTCTAATCTAGCACAACATTCTTATCTTACAGATGAGGAAAATAGAGGCTCAGAATGGTTAGATGACTTCCCCATGATACAAATTAGTAAATGGTGAAGATGAACTAGAACTTAGGTCTCTCAGCTCAATCTAATGCTCTTTTCTCTGCCAAAATTACCTCTGTCTAATGTTTATAATAATGCTTTAAAAAATGGCCACCTCTGTAGCACAAAGTGTCTGTACTTTTCTATGGAGGTTTCAAGGCAGCTAGATATTATTGTAGATTTTATTAGAGAACTATTTTAGTTCTTTTCATTAGCACTCATACTTGTGCTCTTGTGGAGGAGTCGGGAACCACTGAGTTTTGAAACTAGTGAACTAGGCAATGAAGGTTCCTCTATATCTTTTGTAAAGTATTGTATGAAAAGGTCATAATGGAGAGCTTATTTAGTTTGGTTGTTTTTATCCAAGACCCTCTCCTGAAAGTACTTTTTTTGTCTTGGCAGATTTCAGGGCTGATTAGGTCAGTTAGTTATTGCATAATTAGGGGATTGCAAAAGAATTGTGGAAATCTGTGCAAAATAATGATCTCCTTGGAGTTTTGGCAAAGAAAAGACTACAGAACAGAACAAGAAAATGAAAGACTTGGATTTTTGAGTTTTTAAAAAAAGTATTACAAATGTTCTGTATAGAAATCACTAAAGGCTAAATTTAGGCCTTTCACGAGCATGTTAGTTGCAGAATACTGAAAAGTTGTGGCTTTTTCTGTGGCTTTATGTGAAGAGTTCAGGTTGATTTATTTACAACATGTATTGAGGACAAAAAACCAAAAACTCACCCAAGCCAAAACTATGGAGAGCCTTAAAAGCATCTTAGAAGTCACAGAGAAATCTATCTTGGTTTCACAGGATGAAATTAGGTCTTGTAGTATTAGACAAGCATGATTCTTCCACCAGTTTGGTGAGTGTTATTTTTTTCAGGTGCTGTGATAGAAAATTAGAGTCATTCGAAGCCTTTGTTTAAGATTGAAGTATAATTGTTAATGTATTTCTACACCTATTGCATTTTGATAAAGGGTCTTTAATTTGGCTGTACCTAGTGGTTCCTGGTCTTTTACTTTGTATTGTTGAATAGGGATTTTACTATTAAGCAGTAACCATGGCTTGCTCCATTTTCAGTCTAATTCACAGACTATTCTCTCTCTTTTTTTTTTAGGCAATTGGGGTTAAGTGACTTGCCCAGGGTCCCACAGCTAGTAAGTGTCAAGTGTTTGGTCTGAGGCTGGATTTGAACTCAGGTCCTCCTGACTTCAGGATTGGTGCTCTATCCACTGCGTCACCTAGCTGCCCCCCTCCCAGACTATTCTTAAGCACAAATGTTTCATAGCAGTCTTTGAGTGGAAAAGTAAAATATTTCGATGTTCTTAAGTACCTACAATATGTGCAAGGCATTATATTATATTGTAGTCTGTGTGGATTATAATTCTTGACGCTAGATGTATTTTTTGGAGGTGATGGTTGCTGAATACCACATTTGGTGTCTTTGCCCAAGATCAAGGTATAACTTTAGAGAACCAGAATAGAAATAACAATAGAAAAAGGAACATCTGACAATTAATATTCTTGTTGCTTATGTGATGGGAGATGAAATTGTGACAGGTATTTGGATATTTATTTCTCTTTTTTAGTGTCTTAAATTTCTCAGTCCAATATTTTAAATAGTTCTGATGTTAGTTCTAATGGCCCAGTAACTTGTCACATAAAAATCAATTTCAAAGGTTTAAATAGCTTAGTTTCTTTATTGGGAAAGTGAACATAATTGATAGTTTCATTTGCAAATATTGTTGCAATTAATGAAAAAAAATGGTATTATAAATGTAAAGCACCTAGAGCAGTAGTCAGTCAGTGGACATTTATTTAAGCACTTACTATGTGTCAGGCAGTGTATGAAACACTGGTAATGCAAAGAAAGACAAAAAGCAGACCTTGTCCTCAAGAAGTGTACATCCTAATGGGGGAGCCATGTGAATAGATACACACAAGACACATGCTGATGAGGTGAGGGTAGATTCTCTACTAAAAAAGTAGTCCTTAAGACTACTTTTTGTAGCTATCTTTGACCTATCTTTTAGCCAGAATCTGGAATATATTTGCATTATGCCTCCTTAGGGTTACTAGAAAGGAAATTTCTTGATTCAAGGCCATAGTTCAAGGTTGTCCTATTCTCTTACTAATATCACACACAAAAAAAATCCCAAATTATGTATGAATTCCAGACTAATCCTCAGCAACCCTGTTTTTCCATTAGCATTGCATATTCCACTAATATTGTATACCCTACCAACAAACCTTCCATACTATACCAACAGTTGCATATTTTACCAAAATTCCTCGGTAGACTGCAATAGTAAAGACAAAGAAATAGCATGTAATAAGCTCTCAGAGGGGAAAGAACATTTTTTGTATTTGTTTCCTTAATAATTAATACAGCGCTTGACCCGTAGTGCAGAATTGATCAATTTTTGTCCATTCATTCATGTCTCCTTCATTTCTGCTCTACAATAATATTTGAATGTCTAGATGTTAGAGTGCTAGGCACTTAAAAAAATAGAACCAGTTACTCAGGACCTCCCTTTCATTTTATTTGTTCCTTTTCTCTCAACCGAAGTTAAAAGACCAGAAATATTAGCCATACTTTCCATTTGTCTACTATTTCAAATCAATTTCTTACAGACCAGAGTGAGATAGCTTCTTTCTGTCTCACCTGCAGGGGAGAGGTACTTTGGGATGAGGAAGTGAGCGTTCACACTTCACAGTTGTATGTAATTCTTTCTGGGGGATTGCTCAACTGAAATCTATTTGATGCTTAAAGCTTTGAGAAGCTTTAGGCCATGAGAACTATCATTTTAGTTTATCCAAGAGATGTAACCTCCAGCCAAAGATTTAGATCTTAACAAGAACTTCCTGGCTAGTCTGTTTCAAACCATGCTGATGATGTCATCTTGCTTTCGTTGAGACAGCTGCTTGTCTTGACCTGATTGATCAGTTTTCCTGTCCCTTGATTGTTGCCAATTAACTCTAGGTATAGAAGAAGGGGTGAGTTGAATCCCAGGGTGTTAAGGAAACAATAAAATAGATTCATAAAACCAGTTGGAGTGTTATTTTGGCCACAGCCTCAAATGAAAAGCTGCATGTTAGCTTGGTAGTTTTTAAAAAGTGCAACTTCTGGGGGCAGCTAGGTGGTGCAGTGGATAGAGCACCGGCCCTGAAGTCAGGAGAAACTGAGTTCAAATCCTGCCTCAGACCAAGCACTTGGCACTTACTAGCTGTGTGACCCTGGGCAAGTCACTTAACCCCAATTGCCTTAAAAAAAATAAAAAAATGAAAGTGCTACTTCTGATAAACTACACTAATGAAAATGTTCTAGAAAATAAGAGTTCATTGTATTGAAGGAATCAAAAATTCTTGAACAGAGATAATTTCATTTTTTTGTCTTTAGATCCTCATCTCAGTGCATAACATGTAGTTGGTATTTTACAAATTTTTACCTCTACCCACTTGGAATTTTCCAGAATATGCTAACCTTTAGTGAGGGAAGCCCTGATCTCGAACATTTCCATTTGGGTCAGGTGTTTAGTCAACTGCTAAAGGATTTGAATAGCTTATTGTTGGACTGATATTGTTGGATGATATTTATTTTAGTAGTTAACATTTTTAATCAGTAATCTGGATGATGAAAACCATAATCAACATTAGAACCATTTAGTGTCCATGTGAACAGTGATTGTACTGTGCTGTCTAGAATGGTACAAGGAATATTAAAATAGATGTGGCCTCTGTTCCTGTGGAGGATACTGGATGAATTGGGGCAGACAGTAATATGAAGGACAGACAAACCTGAACTTTGGACAAAGAGATCAAACACTTGCATTGTTTGTTAACTACTGATAATAGGCTTAAGCATTTAGATGTTAATTCAAGGTTGCCTGTAGCTAGGAGTAAAATTCAAAAATTAAAAAAGTCACATTGACAAAGTAGAGAAAAGATTTTTCAGAAGTGGGATGGCCCACATAAAAGAAATACAGGGAACATCAAGTTTCCATCTTCTGAAGCTTCTTCCTGGCTTCTCTGATCTCTAGTGGTCCCTCTTTTCTCTCTAAACTCCTCTTACTCATATAAGTTGTCCCAAGACCACTTTGCATTTATTTGATTCAATATATTTGATTTTGAATATACTTTATTTGATTCAAAATACTTCAATATTTGGCACCTAGATGGCTCAGTGAATAGAATGCTAGATCTAAAGTCAAGAAGACCTGAATTCAAATCTCATCTCCAGACACTTAGTAGCTGTGGGACCCTGGGCATGTTACTTAACTTCTATTTGTCTCAGTTTCCTCATCTATAAAATGAGGATAATAATAGCACCTGCCTCCTAGGGTTATTGTGAGGATCACATAAGATAATAACTGTAAAGCACTTAGCACAATGCCTGACACATAGTAAGTGCTATATAAGTATTAGCTATTATTATTGAAACAAGTATTGAAATTACTACACATTCTATAATAAAATGCTTAAATAGTGCTATTGTAGGGGTACATTGGCAGCTAGGTGGTACAGTGGGTAGAGTGCTGGCCCTGGAGTCAGGAAGACTAAGTTCAAATTGGACCTCAGACACTCACTAGTTGTGTGACTCTGGGCAAGTCACTTAAACCTGTTTGCCTCAACTTTCTCATATGTCAAATAAGCTGGAGAAGGAAATGGCAGTATCTTTATACTGGAGTGGTTTGCAATTTCCAAGAAAACTCCAAATGAGGTCATAAAGAGTCAGAAATGACTGAAATAATTGAACAACAACAATAGGGGTATATTATGGAGGGTCAGGAAAGGAAAGAGCCACATGGATGACAATAGTAGGGACTTTGTAGAGAAACTAGAACTTGAGCTGGGCCTTGGAAGATTGGTTAAAATAGTAGTTTATAAAAAAAATTAATTTTGAAGTTACAATTTTTTTAATTGAATAGTTTGAGAAAAGAAAGAAAGAAGGCTTTCCATGTAGGAATAAAGCATTTTCAAATAAATGGATGAGTCTAACCTGTGTAGAGGACAATAAAGAGATCTATCTGATCACCAAAGCTAAGTAGTGGTAGATATGATAACCTAGATGTACATTATGGAAAACTGTGAATAACAGACTGAGAATTTTGTACCCAATATTAATAGGCAATGGGGAATGATGATTGGTTCTTGCAAAGTAATTAGTCATGACTGTCTGAAACTGTGTGTAGACCATTAATGAGCAAAACATAATGATACAATCACAAAATACAGAGAAAGAAGGATAAAAACATTTCAACATGTCATCACGAAATTGACAGAAACTTTATGAACATAAACATGTTTAGTATTTATTTTTCTGTGTACAAGTTATAACCTCTCTCCCCTCAATCTCAGTAGAATGTAAGCTCCTTGAAGGCAGGGACTGTTTTGTTTTTGTTTTTGTACCACTAGTACCTAGCATGGTACTTGACACATAACAGACATTTACTAAATGCTTGTAGAATTACACTGAGTTAAAGCTGAGACATAGATGTTACTCAAACAGTACCTGAATTTGCAGATAAACCTATGAAAAGAGAGAACCTTTTTTCCTTGGGAGACATTTCTTTTTTTTAATAGCATTTTAGGACATATGTGTAAGTAGTGTAGCATTGTTTGGGAGTCCAGAATTTAAATATGTGCCAATGTCTTGGAGTCATTAATTTTATTTATGTACTGCCTTATTATCTTCATTTAGTAGGGCCTGAGAACCCAGCTACTTTCAAATTGAATTTTTAAGATGTCATCATAGAGCATGAACATTAGCTGTTCTGACAATTAAAACGAACCAGATCCTTGCTTTCGGCTTCACATCCCATGACAACTGACAAACAGATTTTGCTTGACAAAATTCAACCAGTGAACCCACAGGGTGGGCTTGGCCTTACTAGCAGACCTAGAGCTTCAATTGTTATCACGAGAAAGAGCTTTAATGGGAGGTTCTGGAATAATAGACAATGTCTAGTTATGATTGATAAGATCACAGGTGTACTAAGGTTGTCATGTGGGTACTTATTTACGTAACATTTTATGTAAGCATGTTTTTCCAGGTGGATCCAGAACCTAAGAACCCTCAAATCAGACATCAGTCCAGGCCAACACTGGCCTCCAGGTTCTCAGTAGTACTGTTCTACTATTTTTGGCCATTCCTTGTCTCTGCACAGTACCAAGAAATCCAGTTTATTATTCCATAGAGAAATCTTAATGTTGTGCACAGCATTTAAATAGCACCTTCCTCCCATGAAACTCAAGCACTTTACAAGACAGTGTTCAGGGAAATCCTCACAATGTCTATAAAAAGTTAGTGATACCATAAATGCAATCAAGATTTTTCTTTTGCCTATAACAAACAAGTTTTCTCCACCAGACCCCAGGGGCCAATAGAAGGTTCAAAAAAAGAGAAATCTGAGCATAGAAGAAAGTAGGTTATATTGACTTGGGAAAACTTAGCTGACTCAAATATAAGTAGCTAGGTAAAGCTGTAAATGAATATTGGGAAGTGAGGGATGGAAAATGATCATTAGGGAAAAGTAGATACACAGATAGATCAAAGCACAGTTGGATCCAATTAAGTGAATCTCTTTGGTTCCATTTGGTTCTTACAGTTTCAAATGTGTAATCCTTTAACCCACAAATAGCAGGCAATGGGTTAGCAGATGAACCTGTCTCTGGCAACTGGGACTACAAGGAGTTAGAATAAGAAGGAAAGAAACATTCTTTCCATCTGTTTTATAGGCAGTCATGCAATTTTCAGAAAGAATATTCCATGTTAATCAATAATGTTTTCATGGTCGAAGTTTTTTTAAATTTTTAAATAAATGCTTTATCTAGAATAATTTTAGCCATTTTGATCAAAGGTCATTTCAATTTATAGATGAAATATCAGTATATATTTTCCTGTGTACATCTCCACATAAAAACACAAGAGGCTCTGGTTAGCATGAATACAGTTTATTTTCTTGTTATGGTATTGAGCACAAAAAGGTGTTCTTTTGTGTAAAAATATTTTCTCTCAAGGAGTAGATGAAACCATGTGATGCTGGTTAAATCATATATGGGGTGCAATTTGTGCCTCTTTTCTTTGGGGTATGGTGCCTAATTAATATTATTAGAATACAACTTTCTTGTCATATGTACAAGTACACTGCAGAAATGCAATCTACTGAAACATGAATTATGAAAAAGTAAAAGTTAAATGAGAAACAATAAAAGGTCTCTTCCTTCCCCTCTGTCACAAATAGCCAAATCAAAAAAAAAGTGTGGAAAATCTCATATCTATTATTTCATTGCTGTAAAGATCTTCTATTTAGGAAAGTACATATCACTGCAGATAGGCAGTTGTTATGGATTTTACAATCTGAGAGAATCTGAGAGGGTACTGATAGCTTAATTGGCTTGCCCATAGTTAGTAGATGTCAGATTGATTCAAGATCTGGGTTTAATTTCCAAGGCCTTCTATCCACTGTACTACACTGCCTCTAAGTAAATACAAACCAAACATTTTCAAAAATCATTTTCAATTTCCTGATATCCTTATGTGACACTACTATTTGAGTTTAGAATTGGAAATCATTGATATGACATAATTTGGCTCCCCCCCCAAAAAAAAAACTAAAGGGAAGGAGAAACTGGGTAGAGTGTCAAATTCCAGTAATATGAATAATTTTAATGACTAATTCTATTGTTTGCCCAAAGGAAAGTTTAATTAATATCATAGAGAGCACTAGCATACCAATAGACAAAGTAGGGGTTATATGGACCTCATAGTCAATTCAATTCAGTAAGCATTTAGTGCCATCATATTCAGAATATTAGGAAATGGAATTCAAATAGTCTCAAGTAGTCTGGTTAGACACTGTAAGGAATTACAAGAATAGTACATTGTTACATAGAGCTTAACAATTCATAAAATGCTTTCTTTACAATAACTGTGGGAGGAGGGCTGTAAGAATGTTTATATCTTATTTTTCAAATAAGAAAATGTAGAAGTGATTTACACACAGCCATAGAGCTAGTACGTAATGAAGCCAGGTCTCATTCAAAATCTTTCCATAATAACTACACTGTAGTTATTAAATACCTGATTGTAAGTCTGTATATAGCTGGAGGAACATAAAGACCTCAGAGGTCAAAATCCTAGATGTAGGGACTTCAGAGGTTATTTATTACATTTTACAGGTGGAGAAAGTGAAGCCCTAAGTGGGTTTAATGATTTGCTAAGGACATACAAATAGTAAAGGAATTTGAAACCTTTGACTCCAAATCTAACTTTGTTTCTACTGTACCATACTATCTGATGAAAATTAGAGGTAATGTTTTAAATATTTAAATATTTTATTTTGTAATACACCTTTATCTCACTGAGGGAATTTGAATTAAGGCATCCATATTTTTGTTGTTGCTAGTTCTTGAAATGTATTGAAATGTTTTTAAAAATGTAATATTTAGGAGGTATTAACCACATAAACCTTTTTTCCCTACTACTATGGGAGTATATCTAGAATAGGAGGAGCACTTAACCTGGGGTCCATGAATTTTTCTTTTTAATATTTTGATAGTTGTATTCCAATATAATTGGTTTCATCTGTAATCCTATGTTTTATTTTGTGCATTTGAAAATATTCCAAGGAAGGGTTTTTAGACTTCATCTTGTCAAATCAAGTCAGTAAGCATTTATGAAGTGCTTAATATATGGTAGGCACTGTGCTAAGCACTGGGAATACAAATACAAGTAGAAAGGCAGTTTATGCCGTCAAAGAGCTTACACTCTATTTTATTTATTTATTTGTTTGTTTATTTGTTTGTGAGGCAATCAGAGTTAAGTGACTTGCCCATGCTTACACAGCTAGTAAGTGTCAAGTGTCCTCCTGACTCCAAGGCTGGAGCTCTATCAGAGCTTACACTCTGATGGGGGAAGATAGCACATAAAAGGAAGCTAAAAGGAAACACATAAAGGAAGGGGTAGAGAGGAAAAGTCTGGAGCCCAGAGAAGAATGAAAACTTGGCTGACCTGAAAAATGGAGGTTCTGGAAGGAACTAAACAATCAGAGGCAGTAAGGTAAGGCTTTGTGCTTTGTGGCAGGCATTGTGCTTCTTATAGATATTATCTCATCTGATCCTCATAAGAACCCTACAAGGTAGGTGCTATTATTACCCCCATTTTGCAGCTGAGGAAATTGAGGCAAACATAAGTTAAGTGACTTGCCTAGGGTCACATAGTTAGAGAGTACGCCAGATCTGAATCCAGGTCTTTCTGACTCTGGGCGCATTGTTCTAGCCATTGTGCCATGAGCTGCCCAAGGGGAGAAATAAGTTTGCAGGATGAGAGGCCCCCAGGAGCACAGTTAACTTCCAGGGTAAGAAGGGTGCTGTAGTATGGTGAAGAAACTCTGTGGAATCAGGAATAGAGCCCATTGAGGGATGAAGACTTAGCTGGCTTAGGCACTTTGCTTAAAATGGAGGTTCAAAGAGCTCTGTGGTTCCCAACATGGTCAGTAATCCTTAATATAGAGCCTAAAACCAAAAGAGCAGCTGCTTACTAATGGAATGTTTGACTGCCCTAGGTGGAAGGGGCCAAGAATTGCCTTTGTATGTGGACGGCCCTCTCCTACCTGTTTTCTCATCTATAAAATTGGGGATAATTCTCTTTCAACTTCTTTTGAAATAAGAGCAGAACATGAAATATGATAGTAATTCTAAGTCTTTATGAAGAAAATTGCTTCAAAAAAAAGTTATCATTATCTCTATCTTCCTCCCTCCCATACCAGCTAACATAAGGTGTGAAACTGAAAGCAGTCATCTGGTTTGCTTTCTTTGTGTTGAGAGGCATCAGTCCATTACTTTCATTAGCAGTTAAATGTTTAGGGAGGTTCATTGAAAAAGAGGTCAGTCTTTCCATATCTCCAGTTATGTTCATACACATTTACCCACATTAAAGTGGAGTTATTGGTTTTATTTATATTGCTATCTTCATGAACTTCAGTGAAGTAGTTGAAATAATCTTTGGATACATTTTAACCTGAAAAAACAAAAAATAAAAAACATCACCTAGAATCAGGTGAGGTTTTCTAGCCCAGACCTTTTTCCTGGTGGGTAGTAAAAGTAAATACAGGGAGGTACCTGGCTTTTGTACTGGCTTTTGGGCTGCAGGGGCATAAAATGATTGTTGCAAGCTTCCTGAATCTGTCCTCTAACATATTAGTAATCCTACATCACCTTTGATGAGCATACTAGCTATGTGGTAAAAATATTGAATAAAACAGGGCTGAGGAGAGATTGATAGGGCACTCTACTAATGAATTCCTTCTAGGTTGACAGTGATAATTAATTGATGCTGTTTGAGTGTCGTAAGTCAAACTCAAAATCCACCTACCTGAACTGTCATCTAACTTGCATTTTTTCCATCTTGCCCATTGGGATATCACTAGGGACTATTATGTCAAGTACCTTTTTATAATGCACATATTCTACCCCTGCAACATTGCCCTGTTATTTTGGATCAGTGATTTCATCATGGGGGATACTCCCTGCACTGATGCAGGTCAGAATTCTTCCATGTGAATGCATTCCATGTGATCTTTTGTCTGTGTTTTCTCATAAATCCTTAGTAGAGAATTTGCTCAAATTAATGGATGTCTTATTGCTGCTTTAGTTCCCCAGAGCTACCAGTGTAGCACTTGGGCTGGTCATCTGCTGTGTCTCATTACCATTACATGGAATGGTCCACCTTTTTTTCTGTTTATGTTTTCAGTAGTTCCTCTGGTATTATATCTCCTTTGATTGGATGTAAACTTCTTAAGGGCAGGGATTTTCTTTAATTTTTTCTTTTTTGTCTTAATATTCTTAGCATCTAGTATAATGTGTAGGACATAGGAGGTGCTTAATAAAGTATTGCTGATTGATTGATTCTTGTATGCAAGTGAACATGGATAAAACATTGAAGCATTACATAGAGCAGATTACAGTTTCATTTAAGGAAAATTTCCTAACAGAGCTATCTGAATGTGGAATGAAATAACTCTGGTGGCTGTGAATTCTCTGTCATTGGAGATCTCCAAATAGACCCTTGACCATTTGTCAAGAATATTTTAGTGAATATATAGATTGTACTAGATGATCCAACTCTGATTGTGTGTGTGTGTGTGTGTGTGTGTGTGTGTGTGTGTGTGTGTGTGTGT